>NW_028258320.1:34758712-35061742 GCF_053883595.1 Heterocephalus glaber | reverse complement strand
GTTCTTTGAGAAATCTCCGTACTGATTTCCATTGGGTGATATAGTTTGCATTTGCACCACCAGTGCAAGAGATTCCTTTTTTGCTACAGCCACAGCAGCTTTGTTATTGGTTGATTTCTTAATCTAATTCTTTCCAGAGTAAGATTGAATCTTAGTGTTGTTTTAATTTGCATTTCTCTAATGTCCAGAGATATTGAACATTTTTTTCATATATTTTTAACCATTTGTATTTCTTCCTCTGTGAAGTGTCTGTTCATTTCTTTAGCCCATTTTTTGACTGGGTCTTTAATTTTAGGTGGTTTAATTTTTTTAGTTATTTATATATTTTAGATATTAGTCCTCTCTCTGAGGAATAGCTGGCAAGCAAAAAGTTTTTTCCCATTCTGTAGATTTTCTCTTCACTCTACTAATTGATTCTTTTGCTGTAAAGAAGGCTTTTTAGTCTGATATAATCTCATTGGGTGGTTCTTGCTATTTCTTGTGCAGTTGAGGTTCTGTTTAGAAAATCCTTTCCTACAACTGTGTCTTCAAGTGTTTTACCCATTTTATCTTCCAGAAACTTTAATGTTTCTGTTTTAATGTTTAGATCTTTGATCCATTTTTATTTTAACTTAGTACATGGTGAGAGATAAGGGTCCAGTTTCATCCTTCTACAAACAGATAACCAGTTTTCCCAACATCACTTGTTAAATAGGCTATCTTTCCTCCAACTTTGTCAAAGATCAAATAGTTGAATATCCCTGGGGAAGTTTCTGTATCCTCTATTCTGTTCCATTGATCCACAGTGTTTTTGTCCCAGTACCATACCACTTTTTATCATTATGGCTTTGTACTATTGCTCAAAGTCTGGTATTGCTATGCCACTTGCTTTGCTCTTATTACTCAAAGTTACTTTTGCTATTTGGGGTCTCTTCTGGTTCCATATGAATTTTAGGATTGTTTTCTCTAGATCTGCAAAGTGTACTGTTGGTATTTTGATTGTGACTGTATTGAATCTGTATAAAAGTTTTAGAAGTATGGGCATTTGATATATTGGTTCTGCCTATCCATGAGCAAGGGACATCTTTCCATTTTCTAATGTACTCTTCAATCTCCCTTAGAGTTTGTAATTTCCTTTGTCAAGGACTTTCACTTCTTTAGTTAGGTTTATTCTTACAGATTTCATTTTTCTTGAAGCAATTATGAATGGTATTGTTTTCAGAATTTCTTTCTCATTCTGTTCATTGTTGGTATACAAAAATACTAATGATTTTTGTGGATTGATCTTGTATCTTGCTACTTTGCTAAACTTAGTTATTAATTCTAACAGTTTTTTGATGGAGTTCTTTGTATCTTCTACGTACAGTATCATCACATCTGCAAATAATGATAATTTGAGTTCTTCCTTTCCTGTATGTGTCCTTTTTATTTTTTTCTCTTGCCTAATTGCTCTGGCTAATGTTTCAAGTACTATGTTGAATAGCAAGGGTGATGGTGCATATCCTTGTCTTGTTTCTGATTTTAGTTTTTTCCAATTTATTATGATGCTGGCTATTGGTTTGTCATAAATAGACTTTATCATGTTCAGGCATGCCTGTATTTTTCAGGGTTTGTATCATGAAGGGGTATTGGATTTTGTTGAAATCTATTTCTGTGTCTATTGATATGACCAGGTGTGTTTTGACCTTACTCCTGTTTATGTGATGTATTACATTTATAGACTTATGTATGTTGAACCATCCTTGCATCTCTGGGATGAAACTTACTTTATCATGATGTACAATCTATTTGATAATGTGCTGCATTCTATTTGAAAATATCTTGTTGAGAATTTTTACATCTATGTTTATTAAAGATATTGGCCTGTAGTTCTCTTTTTCAGTTGGGTCTTTATCTGGTTTGGGGATCAGAGTGATAATGGCTTCCATTAATGAATTTGGGAGCACTCCATCCCTTTCAATTTTGGAGAGCTTGAGAATATTGGTGATATATATCCTTAAAGGTTTTGTAGAATTCAGCCATGAATCCATCAGGTCCTGGGCTTTTTTTAATTGGTAGATACTTTATTACCGAGTCTATTTCATTTCTTATTAGTGGGTTGTTAAGCATATTTATGTTTTCTTAGGTTGTTTTTTTTAGTTTGTATGTGTCTAGGAATCTGTCCATTTATTCAACATTAGCTAATCTGTTGAACTATAATTTTTCAAAGTAGTTACTATCTTCTAGATTTCAACACTGTTGTGATTTCACCTTTGTCATTTCTAATTGCATTGATATATGAGTCTCTCCTTCTCTTGGTGAATCTTGCTAAGGGCTTGTCTGTTTCATTTACTCTTTCAAAGAAACAGCTTTTCAATTCATTAATTTTTTACAGGTTTTTTTTGGTCTCAATTTCATTGATTTCCACTCTCATCTTTATAATTTCCCTCCTTAATTTCAGTTTGGGGTTGTTTGTTGTTGCTTCTCAAGTATTTTAAGATTTCTCATAAGGTTATTTATTTGGATTTGCTCTGTTTTCCTAATGTGAGCATTGATTGTGATGAATTTTCCTTTTATGTCTGCTTTCACAGTGTCCCAGAGGTTTCATTGAGTTGTATGGTCATTGTCATTGACTTCCAGAAATTTTTAAATTTCTTCTATGACCTATTGGTTGTTTAGAAGTATGTTGTTAATTTTCCAAGAAGTTTCGACTTTTCCAAAATTCTTGTCATTGATTTATTTTCATTGCACAGTGGTTAGATAGTATCGATGGGGTGATTTCAATTCTTCTGTATTTATTCAAGCAGACTTTGTGTACTAGTACATGGTCTATTTTGGGAAAAATACCATGTGCCATGAAAAGAATGTATACTCTGTTGTATAGAAGTGAAATATTCTGTACACTTCTATGAAGTACATATGTTCAAGAGTGTGGTTCAGATCTGAAATTTCTCTTTTGGTTTTTTGTTTAGTTGATCTATCTGTGAAAGTGAGTGTTAAAATCCCCTACTATGGTTGTGTTAACATTTCTTTGATCTTTTAATTTCAGCAGTTTCTGTTTCATGAAATTGGTGCTCCAGTATTTGGTGCATATATGTTTATCAATGTTATCTGTTCTTGTTGGAATGTTCCTTTAACTAGTACATAGTGATCTTCTTTGTCACTTTGAATCTGTTATAACTTGAAGTTTACCATGTCTGATATTAGAATTGATACTCTTGCTTTTTTTCAAGGTCCTAGTGCATGGAATTTTGTTTTCCATCATTTAATTTTTAGTCTGTGAATATCATTTTTGAATGCAACAGATTGTTGGATTCTGTTTTTTGATCCAGTCTGCCAGTCTGTGTCCTTGGAAAGTTGAGGCTGTTAACATCGAGAGATATTAAGATATATTAGTTATCTACTATCATTACTTTCTTTATCTGTTGGTGTATTGTTTGTTTCACTTTTCCTGGTGTTTTTTGTTGCTGTTTATCCATTGACTTCACTAGTTTCTTCTATGTTTTTAAGGGTGTTCAATCCATTGTTTCTGTTGAGAATATTCTTGAGTATTTTCCCTAGAGCTAGTTTAGCATTCATATATTTTCCGAGCTGATCTTTTTCATAGAAATACCTTATTTTTCCATCTATTTTTCAAGGATAGCTTTGCTAGATAAGTAATCTGAGTTGGAAGTCATTTGTTCTTAGCACTTAAAATACTTCACTCCAAGCTCTTCCGCCCTTGAGGATTTGTGCTGAGAAGTCTGCTGTGATACTAATTGATTTAACTTTATGATTTTTTAAATTTTCTTTGGCTGCCTTTAAAATTCTGGGGCTTTTTTGCTGAATGTCTGCAAATTTAATAAGGATATGCATTGATGAACTTCTCTTTTCATCATAATTGTTTGGAGTTCTATAAGCATCATTTACATGTATTTTTAAAATTTTTTCTTATATTAAGGAAATTTTCTTCCACAATTTCTGTAAGCATGTTGGTGAATCCATCTGTGCAATCTTCTAAATTTTTTCTAACTCTGATTAACCTTAGATTGTTCTTATTGTCATCTAGTAGCTGCTGGATAGTCTTCTCTTGTTCTCTTATTTTCTTTTTTGCTTCTTTGAGCTTTTTATCATGATTCACTATTTTGTCCTCAGAATCAGACATTGTCTTCACATTGATAGTTTCTGTAATATATGAATTTTATACTATTTTTTATTTCAGGTATTTCTGTCTGACATCTTTTTGAAGATTATATATTTTTGTTGAATATGTCATTCCAAATTTGAACTGTTTCAGCATATGAAGTGTAATTGATGTAAACTTTTGGTTCATTTCCTCTTTGAACTCATCTATTTTCTTCTTCCCTACTAAGAACTTTTCATAGATTTCTCTTATCTGGTATTTGTTTTCTTCTCTCCCTTTGTAACCTCTTGCTCTGGCTTGGGGGAGTTGGGGGAGTTAGGAGATCTTCTATTTTCTTATTTTCCCATTCTCCTTTTTATAACTGTATTTATTTGTTTGTATATCTATATATATGCGTGGATATATATATATATAAACTTATACATATATTTATATATATAAATTTTAAAAAATTATATTTGTTCCCCTCTTTTTTCTCTTCCCTTTCTTGGGGGAGGGGTTTCCTACAGGTTGAGGAATAGAGAAGTGAGGAGAGTATGTGGTTATATGGAAATTTTTAGTAGGATGTTGCCTCCTTGTGAATAATTTTCAGCTTTTCCAGTTCTAGTATTTATTCCTTTTGTTATTTACTTTAAGTGGTTTTGACTCTGTCCCTATGTTTTGCTGCAAGAATTGCTTCTTCAATTTATACAGCAACCACAGAATCAATCTTACAACATTTCTATATGATAGTCCTTGCAGTTACTCTTCCACCTTTGTCTCTTCTCTAGATGAAGGTGAGAACCTAGACACCTGTTAAATTAGAGCAAATGAAAACACGAATATACAAGAAACCACCTAGCAGACACATGAAACCATAAAATAACATACCAAATAACTCAAAAAAATAAATAACTTAAAAAACACACATAAATTTGAACCAGTAAGATGTCTGATGGGGATACAGATAAGAAATTCCAATGAGCCATTGCATATGTGATTCCCAGGTAGCTTCTTTGACAGATAGTCTGAGTGTTCACACTCCAATCACTCCTATGATCCCTTCACTGCAAAACTGGAATTAACTCAGACACAGGACCTCTTTCTTCCAGGTTTTAGAGTTTTTGGAGATTTTTATCCTGTCTGAGTTCTTGGATTAGGAACTCTTGCTCTGTGATTGCAGCTTAAACTCCTGACCCTTCCCCACAATATCTTCCAGGTCCACCCCTGCTCTGTGCAGCTATGCCCTAGGACACTTGTACTGCAGAATCACCACCTGTTATGACTGGAAGGTTGCTCAGGAATCAGAAACTCACATTTTTTCCACTGTCTTCAACTCCAGATTGCAGACACCTTGTCCTGGAGAAGCCAAGCTTCTAGAATTCACTGCTCCACCATCTGTCCTCTCTCCTCTGTGTTTCTTGTTGATATTGTTTGAGCCTCTCCAACATGACCCTTCCTCTACTCAGCCATGTAAGATCTTCCAGATCCTTCCTTCTCGGTGGATCTTTCCACAGCTTCTATGATGTGACTCTTCTTCTAGTCAGCCATGTTGAATCTCCTATTCCAGACTTTTGCCTTGTCCAGGAACAAGTCTATTGTTTAGCTGGCACTTCAGTTGTCCCATGAAGAGGGAAAACAATGTAGAGCCAGCTCCAAATTGATGGTAGCTGAGCCAAGGAATGTAATCCACAGTTGTGCAGTTGATCAGTGACCAGCCTGCTGTCCAAGCATTCTGCCAGCAATGTGGGGCCCAGCCTTAAACACTATTTTGAGTTCAATCTTATGTTCATAATGCAGAGGTCCTGTTGATTTTCCTGAGATGAAAATATTATTGAGTTATGAGCAGGGACTTGCAGACAAAATCTGGTCCTACAGATGCTTGAGATTATTCCTGGGGAGAGTTTTCCAGTTCTTTTTTGTTCCTGCCTAGAGCCTTTGAATGCCTCTTAAATCACTGACAAAAAATTTAGGTCAACACATTGCCTGAGGTCATTTAAATTTCAAATCTGCTGCCATTCTCCTGCTTGTAGCTATTGGAAAAGAAGCACATTGTGCCTACAGCTAGTGAGCTGGAGCTGAAATCTGGCACAGGAAACTTCAACTCAGAGTCAAATTTATTTATGCTCTGGTGAAGAAAGTAAGTCAGGGAGGTTAATGAGTCTAAATTGACATTCTGTCTTCTGACTCAAAGCTGAATTGGGAACTACATAGAGTGATGAGAGTTAGTCTCTGCCAGTTTTTGTACCACTTGTTATAGTGTAGGACTTGAGTATATTTTTGTAAGCAAACAGGGTGTTATTCTCAATCCATAGAAATGATCTGTGAGCAAGAACCAGATACCATGATTTGTTTAAACAAGCCAAGTGGCAGGAGTAGAATGCCCAGTGTTTCTGGGCCTTTATGGCCAGCACACAGATGTAGTCAAACCAAAAGTTACAATTGGATGGATTCTGCTTTGTGCACATTGACAGATGTCATTCTGTCACTTCTTTTATCATTAGCCCTGAAGATTTAAAGAAAGGGTAAGACTTTTATTTTCATTTCTTCAAATATACTGTTACAGTAATGAACACACTCTGCATCCTGATATTGCTTTCTTAATACTATTCTTCCTGTCCTTCAATAAAAAGAAACAGGGATCATTGAGAAATAGTTGATTCAATCCTGAGGCAGAGAAAATAAGAGACTGAAATCTCCTTTATTGCTAAATCATGAAGAAGTGCTTCTATTTATATGTATATATAGTGATGGATACATAGTGATAGAGTGGCATGATAAAAGGACCCAGAAGACAGGGGAAAGGAGTTGCCAAAGACCAAATCTTGGATAAAAAAATTATAACCCACAATTAAAGTAAATATCAATGAATCTATTTTTATTCTTGATGTTGATTTTTTATGGGGGGTTGATTTATTTATTTATTTATTTTTTTGGTATTTTGAGGCAGGGTCTTCCTTTGTAGCTTAGGCTGGCCCTAAACTCACTAGGTAGCCCAGGCTGGCTTCGAACTCACAGTGATTCTCCTGACTCATCCTCCCAATTGCTGGGATTACAAGCATGTGCCACCACACCCTGCTTGTTGTTGCTTTTGGAAACAGGGTCTTGCCTAGTAAATCAGGGTGATTTTGAACTCAATATGTGGCCCAAACTAGCCTCCAACTTGAGGCAATCCTCCTATGTCAGCCTCCTGAGTGCTAGGATTGCAGGCATGCACTAATATGCCTGGCTCAATGAATCTATTCTGATATCAGTAAATAATTCCCTAGATTATGAGTAGGGCAAAAAAAAGAGAGCTCTATCTTTCAATGTAATTCTTATTAATAAATGTAGGGAGATAGAAGTAAAATTACAATTTGACAAATCATAGAAATACTTATTGCTAATTAGAATCCGCAATAGATACTAAATTACTGGGCAAAACTATAAAGATATCTATATCTATATCTATCAGTATGTTTTGTCTTGTTTCGTTTTGTTTGCTTTTATGAAACCCAGACTAGCCTCAGACTTGCAGCAATCCTCCTCCCTCAGCCTCCCAAACCCTGGGATTATAGGTGTGTGCCGCCTCACCCAGCAAGTATAAAGGTATATTTTTAAAAAGATATTTTCTTCAAGAGGATCACAATAAGCCTGAGCCCAGTCTTGGCTATATAGTGAGTTTAAGCCAAGGCTGAAATACATAGTGAGACCCTGTCTCCAAAAAAAATAATAAAAGAAGATATTTTTATGGTCTTAAATATCCCTCCATCAAAAGATATTTCTTGGGGCCGGGGATTTAGTTCGGTGGTTTCGCCGCCTGCTGCACAAATGCAAGGACCCGAATTCGATCCCCGGTACCAAAAAAAAAAAAAAAGATATTTCTTAGTACCTGTACAATAGAAAACTGGCAGATACTACCTTCAGCAAATGTTGAAATTAAAATCACAAGTAGTAAAAAATATCAACATCATATAACTACTGATATGATACACTGAGAACATAATATCATTTCTACATTGTTTTTGCAAAAAATCCACTACTCAAGTCAAATTGAAAGAAAACATTAGACAAAAACTAAACTTAGAGGCATGTACAATATAATTGACCAGTTTTCTTCAAAAGTTTCACAGTCGTTGGGGATGGTGGCACACACCTGTAATCCCAGCACTCAGTAAGCTGAACCAGGAGTATCTCTGTGAGCTCAAGGCCAGCTTGGGCTATATAGCAAGACCTTGTCACTAAAAAAAGTGTCACAGTCACAAAAGACAAAAAATGCTGCAGAACTATCACAGATTGGAAGAGATCAAACAGCTCGACAACTGAATACAGCTTCAGTAAGATTCTAGGCAAATATTCCTGGAAAATAAAAGAACATTAATAGAGCAAATGCCAAAATTCTTATAAGACTATATATTAGGAATATTCATCAATGTTAATTTCCTTGATTAAAAATTTTAATATAGGGATATAAGATGTTAACATTAGGGATAGCTGTATATAGTATACATGTGAAGTACATGTATTAATTTTGCAACTCTTTTGTACATTTAAAATTATTTCAAAAGAAACAGTACATAGGTGTTAATGTGGGTAGATATCTAGGATAGAGTATCCAAGATCAAGATCAAGATCATCAAGATCAACTGAACCTCTACAAACTGAGCTAAATAAATCCTTCCTCCTTTAACTTTGTATGTCAGGTATTTTGTCTCAGCAATGAGAAAAATAACTAAGACATAATTCTTCAACCTGTTAGTTCTCCAATCCTTGCAATGGCAAAACAGATACACGTACTCTGTCATGTTAGGGCGAGGGTTAAACACAAAAACGTGTGTGAAGGGTCAAGGTAATGTTTAGTTTCTAGTAAGGCCGTAAAGAAACATGAGGGTCGTAATTTCTGTAATTGGTATGGATCCTTACAATTTCACCCAAAACTAAGAGTTTTTGGTGTATGTTTTAGAAGAAACTTGAGGATTAGAGTAATTTCAAAGAGAATCATAATGACTCCTAAAATGATCCTAACCTTTTATTGCACACCTCAATACACCTAAAGAGCTATTAGTTATATTTCTTAATCTTACTCTATTCCCAAGCCAATTGAAGGTCACTTTAAAATGAAGGGCGGGCTGGGGATTTAGCTCAGTGGTTTCAGCACCTGCTGCGCAAGCTCAAGGACCCGAGTTCGATCCCCGGTACCAAAAAAAAGGATAAAATAAAGTAAAATGAAGAGCTTACATCCGTCCATGTATACTCAAGATAATATTGTATATTGGGACATATTATTTTACTGGTACATTTAAAATATATATATATTTAATTTCATGTGCAGGAATTTTATCATCTCAACTTTTAAAATTGGGACTGTATTTTACATACTTTCCCCCCCACCAATATTAAATGACTAATATTATCCCATCATGTATTAGGTAACTGGGCTGCTATCACAAAATAGAATACACCAGATGGCTTAAACAACAGAATTTTTTTTTCTTACAGGTCCGGAAGCTAAAACTCTTAGGTTCCAGCCTTTCAGCCTTATATTGAACCTACTTTTTCTCTACGTATGTTCATTTCATACCTATTTTTATTGTTTATATTCTAGCATTTCTCTCTACTGCTCTGTCTGCCTTTGTAACTCTATCACAGTTCTTTCAATGATTAATATTTTAAAATGCAACATGGATTTTAAAATCAACTGAAGTTCAACTTAATCAGTATTTGTACCTTAGGACTGAAGAATACTGAAAAATTAAACTGAGGTTACTTCTTTTAATCTCTTAGCTGTATTATAGTCCAGTGCTTTATTCAATTTCTCTTACTACCAAATTAGTGTTCTTTTTGTTGTTCTGTGCAGGTAGTATTTGTTTAGACTTCTTATCTTTTCACCTGTTTATTTGGTAACTCCTCTGTATTCCATTCAGAAATTTTTTTGTGTGTAGAATAATTTACTTCCTTTCTATAGTATATATTTAAAAGTTTAATCAGGGAACTTCTCATGCTAAATTATGCTTTATAATGTACAAATGTACACATTTTTTCTTATTCTTAAGTAAGAAACCTAGGTAAACAAGTCTAAGTCAGTAGGTATTTTCACTTGGCCTGTGACGATGACCTGTCCTTTGAATTCCACAGTTGTTAGATGGCAGTTGAATTGCCATTCCCTTGCTAGTGATTGTATAGTTTTCTAGAACAGCTGTAACAAGTGAACACAGATTGGGAAGTTTAAAGCTGAAAGATATTCATTCTCTCAAGGTTCTGAAGGCTAAAAATTTAAGATCAAGATGCTGTCAGGGCCATACTCCCTCAAAGTCTCTAGAAAAAGATCTATTCCATACCTCTCCCAGTTTCTGGTTCTGGCCAAAAATCCCTGACATTCTTTTGCTTATGAATTCATCACTCTTAACTTTGCCTCCATACGCTTGGCAAACAGAGTCTATGTCTCTTCTTTTTTAAAAGGACACCAAGGGTATTGAATTTCGGGCCCACCTACTCCAGTATGACCTTTTGATTTAAGAGGAATTTGGAAGTTTTTACCACATGTAATTACACTGGCTGGTGAATGATAAGTAGATTTCTGAACAAGAATAACTTGCCTTTCAAAACTGCTCAACAGTGTAATCTTCTTAAACATATTAAAAGATTAGGAATCCAAATGTAAGTTGAAATTAAACTAATTGTCCTGCTACCAATGGAAGTAATTAAATCAAGGTGACAATTTTGATGAGCCAGATATATTCTAGTACTCTAGCATAGCTAAAATATAATTATAATGTGGTTGGGCAATAATAATTTGTCAAACTGACTTCTCTACTTGGAGGCTGGCAAGTTTCTTTTCCATGTTGAGTCTAAGATCCAGCTTAATTTCATAAATACTAATAAAAGAGAAAAAGGGAGATGTAGGACAGTCCCAGAGATGAAGAAATAAGATTTTTAACTAATCTAGATTGGATTTTCTGTTTAACCCAATTTGTGTGTGCATGTGAAGCAAACATTTCTTAAATGTCAAAAATGGAAAGTTCAGGACATTTCTGCTTTCTGACGGGAAACAGTGGTTTTCAACAAGGGAAAGAAATTACAAGAAACTCCTTCGGTGACTTTATAGCTATAATCCTTCAAACACAACTGGAACATCAATCTTACTATTAGATAGCATGTGAATCATAGCACTTCCCCAGAAATCATAAAAGTGGTTTGAAAAGTCACTGTCCTATTACGGCCACTGTATTCTAAACTATTTGGGAGGTAACAAGAAACACTGAGTCTACACATGAGGCAGAGGGACAGGTGAAATATGAATTATTGTGTCATGTCTTTGTGACCTTGTTGGAAAAGATTCATTTCGTGAATAACAAATAAAATGTCATAAAATTGCACATTTCCTTAGGCCAAGTCGTAATCTATCAAGGGAAAAATTTAAACAGTATCTTCTTTATACCTAAGATGTTTTGTCAAAAACCCTGATACCTGGGTATAAGTAACAATTTACTCAGAAGTGTTCACTAAGCTAAGATCAAAGGGTGGCTAGTTACTTAGCTACATTCTAGTTGAAGGTGTCCTGGCTTGTTACTCTGTTGTTTTGGGCCATTCTTTCTATTCCTCAATTTAGTTAAAGTTTGCCAACTGGAATAAGTTTAATTTTTTTTTTTTTTTTTTAGTAAGCTTAATTTTTTAAAGTCATCTTTAAGTCATCTTCTTTTCTGGAGATCCATTTAATATTCCTAAAGACTTTGAGATTCCGTAATTCTTTATCAGCTTTCCAAAGAAATCTATTTCCTTCCGTTAACTGCACAAGCTAATAAACTATACCGCCTCTTCATCTTCCCTGCAATCTTCCCAGTCAGTCCTTGCTTGACTCCAGTCATTTCAACAGTGTCATCATTTCAGAGACCTTGTGAGAGAAGGAGAGACTGTGCTGTCCAGCCAGGCCTGGGGGTGGACGCCTCTAACCCCAGCACTCGGGAACCTGAGGCTGGAGGACCATCACAAGTTCGAGGCCAGCCTGGACTCTATAGTGAGTTCAAGGCCATTCTGAACTACATGAAACCCCCTCTCAAAAAATAAAAAAATAATAAAAAGATTTACCCTCTCCAGCAGAGCAACAAGCAGGCACCTGTGACCATTTGTATTCATATTTAAATTAATTTAAATGAAAGTAAAGCTTTGTGCCCTCAAGGGCTCAGGATCCCATGTTCTAATGACTATGCAGTCATCACAGAGGATTATTTCCATCTACACAGAAAGCTCTGTTGAAAATTATTGGTTCAGACCAAACAAAAAAACAAGCAATTCGTCCTAAATTTTGTGAACATCGTAACCCTCATTTAAGCATTTTGAAGAGGTTACTATTGAACTCTATTTCCATTCACAAGCCCAACACACTGTTTACCTGACCAGTGTTCAAAAAGCAGCTTGTAGAAGCAAAGGATGTGAACAATCCATCAACATGACTTTTTTCCTGAAGAAATCCTACTTTCATTTCCCTTTTACTAACAAAGCATTGCTAAATTTTGAATTTTAAATATATTCTGCTTAGCACTGTTGAATGCTTTCTGTGGCCACCAGAAACCATTTGCTGATTAGATTTATTGGACAACACTTGTTTTAAAGTGATAGCAGGTGTCTCGTTAATCTAAGTTGTCTATTCTCTGTCTCATTTTTTAAAATATACTGGCATTGATTCAAGGCTAATGCAATTAAATGACTACTTGAAATAAATGAACTTCAAAATAGTTATCTGAAGTTTTTGTTAAAATATAACATACCGAAAAGAACACAAATCACAAATGTACAGTTAAACTTCACAAATAAACACACTTGTATAACTTCCACCTATTTTAAGGCCCCAAAGTCCCTGGGCTCTTCCCAAAAAATTATCCCTTCCTTTTTTCTCAGAAGTAGACCTAACTTGTTACATCTTAGATTACTTTGCCCTATTTTTGGCATGAAATCATCCAATATAAGGTTTTTATGCTTGGCTTCTTTGGCTCAACATGTTTGTGACACAACTATAATACTGCACATAGTTGTGACACTTTCATTTTCATTCTTTTGCATGAATATAACATAATGTATCCACCTTACTGTTGATGGGCATTGCATCTCAGTTGTTCTATTGTTAAGAGCATTTCATTTATTCCATGAACATTTGCTGGCATTCCTGATATTGTACCTTTTAATGTTTCTTTATTGTAATTATTTTGAAAGTTAAATTCCTTGAGTAGCCAGCCATGACGGCACACGCCTATAATCCCAGCACTCAGAAGGCTGAGTCAGGAGGATCACTGCCAGTTCCAGGCCAGCCTAGGCTACATAGAAAGTTCAAGACCAGCCTGAACTGCATAGAGAGACTCAAAAATCCAAAAAAATGAAATTGAATTGTCTTGAGGCAGAATGTATAATTCATCTGTCCCTTTTTCACAAATGGAAAATGTATAAGGTTTGGGTATTTTCTTTGCTTCTTTGTTTTAAAAAAGGTATAGGGTGCATTTTGAGGACTATCTGGTTCAAAATGATATGTATCTGCCATGATAAAACTGAGACTGTTGCACCTTGATAAATACACTCACCAGCAGCTGAGGAAGGGACAACAAACACACCTATGACAGTAATTGTAATTCTGTGTGCTTCTAGTAGTTCTCATCCTGGCTACAATTAGATTTTATTGTCAAAATATTCAAAGATATTCCTGGTTGCTGGAGCAGAATCCAGTTTCATCCCCCTTTTATACTCAGAAAGGCCCTGGGAAACATTCTGGAAAAATGGTCTCAGTGTTTGCAGCATGAACTTTGGACAAAAGTGATGTTCTTCTCTTTGAGTTGAGTAAAGGAGGGGGAAAATGAGAGAGAAAATATTAAATACCAGGGAGAGCTGTTTTATTCTCACTGTTGGCACATTTAACCATAACAGTTTGATAAGCCATTAATTAGAAAATGAAGAGCTGAGTGGATTCAGGGAGAAAGAGGTCTTGTTTTCCCAGCAAGACCTCAAAACTTCCTTTAAAAACAATCAGCAAATGTAAAGGGCAGCACCTATGCAGCCAGCCTCACAAGCTGTTTGTAACATGCTGGGGTTTCTTGCCGGCATCTAGCAAGAAGCTCCTTGGTAGGGAGGGTCTGGGAAGGCTTCTGACCACTGCAAACAGATTACATGTAAATTTTACCTTCTGTCAGTCGTGGCTGGGGTTGGAAATTAATTAACCAATGCACTGCTGAGTATTGAACCCACTGTCTTTGCATTGAGCTACAACCCCGGACTCAATTCTTGTCTTTTCTTTTTTTTTTTTTTTTTTGGACAGCATCTTCCTAAACTGCCCAAGCTGGGTTGGAATTTGTGATCCTTCTGCCTCAGTGTCCCAGAGTCCTGGTATGGAGTGCAGGTGTGTGCAGTGGAATTTAAAAATAATAAATAAACAAATTCTTAGTACATACCAACACCTTATACTAACTAGAATTTGAATCTCGGGGGATGGGGCCCAGGAATCCTTGATTTTCATAAGCTTACAAGAGATTCTGATATGCAGTCAGGCATGAATATCACTCACCATAGACCCTGGTTGTGTGTAGTTTATGTTTGCTCTAAGTGATAAAAGGTTAATTATGTGGATTACATTGTTTAATAGGAATGAAATGATGATATTCCTTAAGAAAGGGGATTTATAGCTTTCACTTTCTTTATTTGACATTTACCAAAAAGCCAGCTTTGCCATGGATAAATGTCTTATTTGGAGGCAGCTGATGCAAGCTGCAGGGTCAAGTCTGACGCAGCGTCTGCATGTTTGACATGAACTACCCCAGAGATCCTCTCTACACATCAGTCAGCCCCTTGGGTTATAATGTACTGCGGCCTTTGGGGACTAATGTGGTAAAGTATTAATCTAAACATTCCCCTAATTCTTCTGTCTTGGTTTTATGATGCCTTCATTTATAGATAATATTCATAAATATTAATAAATTTTTATCGAGTACATGGTACTATGCTAGGTATTGCACTTCCTATTAGGGATACAATGGTGAAGGCAAGGTCACTGCCAGTGAGATCTCCCCGTTTCTGATTCTTACAACTGTGTGTCTTTTCTTATTATGTATATCTGCTGAAAATCTATCTTGTTAAATCAATAATGTTATTTTACATGTATTTCCAAATCCATAGTCTCTGCAAAAGGATATGTTTTGCAAGTAGAGCTCCTAAGAAGTGAAATTTTTTTTTTTTTTAGTTACTCACTTTTGACTAAGTCCTTTATAGGTAGAGTTGGTGATTTGTTTTGTTTTTTGTTTTTGTTTTTTTAATCACTGACTTTTATCTGGTAGAACTGCTGTTTGTCATAATCACAGAAATACAAAGCCATCCGCTTTTAGATCCCATGAAGATTTCATGTGTGGATTACTCAGAACCATGGAAATGTTTTCCACCTGGATTCCTACAATTCTTTCCATAATTGGACTTCAGACAGATCTTTCTTGAATGTCAATCCAAATTCTTTATTTTGCTCCCTAAAATCCTTCAGTTACTTCCTGTAACTTTCAGCATAACATGCAACACTTGAGACACTAGATATCTGGGCCTTACTTTATCTTCTTTTACAACTTTAAATTCCCCAAATCACCAGTCCAAACTGGTAACTCCTGTTACCAATTTCTGGCAACTCCATTTCTGATTCATTCCAATGTCTTGATTCATACAAGTCCTTTCTCTGCCCAAGATGGACCTTCACTAATCCCTCTCAATTGTCAAAATTCAATTCCGTGCAAGAAACCTTTTCTAGTCTCATGGAGTCAGATTTTCCATAATTATTCTGTCATAACACTCCAGTACTATGTACCGGTACTGTACTTTCCTCTAATTTGGGGTCTCTCTCCTTCTGGACTGTCTCCTTCAGGATAAAGAATATTCTCAGAGAACCTGGTACAAAGCAAATACTGAATAAATGTTAAATCAATGGGAACAAGATCCTTCTGCATCATTCTCAGTCCTCTGTTGTCACATTCTGGGCATTAGGTAAATGCTTGCTAACTGAAAAATGAATTAAAATGAGCTAGTTATACATTTGTCTGTATTCTGATGATGTTCGTTATATAAGAATCTATTAAAAATGAGGTGATGTATTTATCCAAGTACATGGGCACTAGTGGTTGACTATCAGTTTTAATATTGTCAGTATTGCAAACAGTGATGGAGCTGTTCAGTTAGTTGATGCATCTGTCATTTTGAACATTATGTAAAACGATATCTAATCATAAAATAGCTTATGTGTTTTATATCAGTGCTGCCCACTATGGTAGATGCCATGTGTACCAACTAATTAATTAAATTTGAATAAATTTTAAAATCAGTTTGTCAGCCTCACTAGTGACAAGTTCTCAATAGCTACATGTTGCTGTTGGCTACAATATCAGAAACCCAATATCAGAGTATTGAATTTAAATTAATTACATAGTGATGGATTCAAATACAGAAAATATATCTTTTCTTTCCTAAATAAAAATATGAGAAGAAATATAAGTAAATACTCTTTAAAACAGTGATTCATTTTACATAAATCTGTTTATAGAGACCAAAAAGTATTTACTAATTAATACAATTTTGCAAAGTTAAAGAAAAACATACTTGGGCTGGGGATGTAGCTCAGTGGGATTTAGCTCAGTGATTTCGTCGCCTGCTGCACAAGCTCAAGGACCCAAGTTCAATCCCCGGTACCAAAAAGAAAAAAAAGAAAAAAATACTTATTAGGAGTTCTTAAATAAAACTCAAGTTCCAATAAATGAAGGATATTGCTAACATTTGTTTTTAAGGTAATTCACAACTGTTATTTCTAAGTTATGGTAAAATATAGGATTTACATTACTTTAATATTTTCCACTTGAGCTGGCTGTATTTCATAAAACCTTTTCCCTGTACATATAATTTTATATGACAATTTTCTGAAGTTAGGTTCAAAAACACGGATGTGTGTAAAACAATACAAGTGGAGAATTAATTCAGTTGTAATTGTAACATTTTGATCTATTTATTTTGAAAGATCTGGTACTATATCATGCTGTGTACCATTTTTGAAAACCGGAAGGAAGGGCTGAATTGTTTGTGAATATCATTCATAAAACAAGCATGTAAGAAGCAAGGCATGGTAGCACACACCTATAATCCCAGTGCTTAGGAGGCTGAGGTAGGATGATCTCTACAAGTTCAAGGCCAGCCTCAGCTACATAGTGAGTTCTAGGCCAGCCTGGAATAAAAAGTGAGACCCTGTCTTTAAAAGAAAAAAAAAGGCAGGTAAGAGATACCCTATACTTAGCATTATAATAAGTAGCAATGCAGGTACTACCTCAAACCTTGTTACTGGATTTTTAAAGTTTGCTTGGATAAAGGAAACACACTTTTAAGAATCTCTCCTCTATTGTACTGAGCAAAGCTATAGGAAATAGAAATGTATAAGCCATAAAACCTCAAGCTAGATAAGATCTTGATACCATTTCTATTGGTTTGTCTAAAACAAGATTTCGGGAGCTTGGAACCTCTTAAGTCAAAAAGAATCGGCTGGTAGAGGGGTTTTTCACATAAGACTGCCTTCACTATTGTTAACTTTGTGTTAGATTTATTCTTGTACAAAATACAGCTTTACTGCACAATGAAAATCATAAAGAAGTGTCAGTTTTCTTCCCATACTCAGACCTTTCGTGCCTTCAAACACAGGCCAGATGTGTTAGTTACTTTTCTCTCTTGCTGAGACAAAATACCTGACATTCAAAGTTGAAGGGGAAGGAGTTTATTTGGCTAACAGTTCATAGAGGTTTTAGTCCATAGTGGCTGGATACAAGACAGGAATGGCAAACAGGACTTGTAGAGGAGAAACAACATGGTGTGCACAAGGTAACACGGGCAACAAGAGAGCTTCAGTTCATGGAGGCAGAAGACAGAAAAACAACAAGAAGCGCTTAACAGGGTCTTTCTGGCTCCTTTATCTTTTTTTTTTCCATTAAGTTTATTGGTACATTTTAGATACACAATACAGTTACATTCATCATTGGGATCTTGTACCTTTACATGATGTATCTTGGTTCTTATTTTTTCCCCTTCCCCTGCCCTCCTTTCACCCCCTCTACCCTTCCCTAATAAAAAGACTTTGTTTCCATTTTTTTTCTCATATTTTCTTTTCTCTTCTTTCCTTTCCCCTACCCCTCCCACTTCCCCTACTCCTTTAGACCTTTCCTTCCTATTTCACATTATGTATTATACATTTTGAACCTTATTTACACTTTTAGTTTTTTCACACCAGAGAAACTGTTCAGTATTTACATGTGTCCTGTTTATTTCACTTAAGAGTATGACCTCGATGTGCATTCATTTAGCTATAAATGTCTCTAGTTTCTTGTTCTTTATGGCTGAGTAGTACTCCATTTTATAGAAAAACCACATCTTTATCCAGTCTCTAGTTGATGGGCAATTGGGCTGTTTCCAAGTTTTAACTATTACAAACTGTGCTGGTATAAACATGACGTGCATACACCACTGTGGCATGATTCTCTTAATTCTTTTGGGAAGATACCCAGCAGAGGAATAGCTGGATCAAATGGGACCTCTAATCTTAGTTTTTGGAGGTATCACCATATTGATTTCCACAGTGGTTGCACCAGTCTGCACTCCCACCAACAATGGGTTCCTTTTTCCCCACAACCCGGCCAGCATTTGTTACTGGTTGATTTCTTGATAGCAGCCATTCTTTTTGGAGTAAAGTGGAATCTCAATGTTGTTTTCACCTGCACCTCTCTCCAACCTCACTCACAATCCCCAACATGAAACTATACTACAAAGCCACTGTGATAAAAACAGCATGGTGAAGAAACAGACCCAAAGATGAGTGGAATAGATTAGACAATGTAGAAACAACTCCAGATATACTCAGCTACCTCATCTTTGACAAAGGAGCCAACCATCCTCACTGGAGGAAAGATAGCCTCTTTAAAAAATGGTTTTGGAAAAATTGGATTTCAACCTACTAAAGATTAAAACTAGATCCCTGTCTTTCACCATGCACTAAACCAAAATGGAAATGGATTAAAGATCTAAATATTATAACAGAAACACTAAACTTGCTGGGAGATAAGTTAGGTAGAACTCTTGAAGACATTGGCATAGGAAAAGATTTTATGAACAAATCCTCAGTAGCATGGGAACTAGCACAAAGAATCAACAACTGGGATCTCATCTTATTAAAAAGATTCTGAACTGCAAGAGAAACCACCTACAGAGCTAAGAGATGACCTACAATGTGGGAAAAAATTTTTATCAGCTGTTCCTCTGACAAAGGTCTACATCTAGAATATATAAAGAACTCAAAAAAACCAGACCCCCCAAATATAAAGACCCGGTTCAAAAATGGGAATCTGAAATGATCAGACATTTCTCAGACAAAGAAGTAAAAACAGCAAATAAATACATGAAAAAATTGACCCCTTTATCTTATTCAGACTACTTAGGGTGGATAGTGCTCATGCCCTTAATAGTAGTGCCCTCCAACACAGGATCTAGATTTAACTACCTCTAGAAAAAGCATGAGGCCTTGGGGAACATCTAACCACAAGTCATTACACCAGACCATTGTAGTTTAAAATGCCTTCTCTGTTAACTGATCTTTTTTTCTGAGATCCACTGAAGTAGGGGTTCTCACAGCTGATTCTTACATCTTCTATTGTTTTCTTTTTTTCAGTGTCAGGAGAAACATACCAAAAAACATACAAACCAGTTTTTTCCCTCATTTCACATTTGTCAAATTAGAAACTAATAATTTTAATTGAATAAATAGCTGTTTTATACAAAATAAAAGCAAACGTTGTAAACTCATTGTATTACAGGGATTGGCAAGTGTTTGTGTAAATCAAACCTTGTATAAAACCACAGAAATGGGTACAACCTGTAGCAAATTGGAGACTAGATGTAGGTAGTTTGTGCCTTGCAGTGTTTTCAATCCTAATTTACTTTGCTATATTGATTAACATATGAATAAGGATAATACTTGGGAGAGTGTGACTTTATGAATGACAATGCAATATGCAAACCCAGTATAGGCCTTTCTATTACATTATTAACTCAACTGTGTCATTTTTTAATGTGGTACACATTTTCAGTGTTACTAATGTGAATGCTTACAACAAGGGAAATTTGGAACTGAATTACAGTAAATGTATCTTTTTGTGAGGAAGATTAATTTGAAGGCTTCATATTAATATCCAAATAAAAATACATAAATTAATGAAGGTTGCTTCATACTCCAGGCAAGTTAAAGTAGTCAGAGGTTAACAGGTACATTGATGTCATCATAGATTATTAGAATAGAATTATTGAAGAATATTTTAATGTAATAAGACAATTCTGATCAAAGCAGATAATGAAAATTGCTGGCTTCATTTCTTAGTACCAAAGAGATTATTCAGTCCACTTCTGTGAGACTACAAATAATCTAGTAGATAGAATTTTCAATTGACCAACTTTTGGTACACATCTGAGATCCATTCCAAATGTTTATAGACACATTATACATACTGAATCATAAAAAATTAATTATGCTTGAGACTGGTGTGCATTTTGTTTAACACCTTGATAATCACTTAACTAACTCTGGGACTTAAATGAACTCGTAGTTTTAAAGAAGCCATTTACAGTTGGTAAATATTTGGGTAATGTTTTAAAATGTTTTTATTAGCATTTATTGATTTTATAAAATATTGGGTTTCAGTGTGGTATTTTGATATATGCATATAACATATATTGATCTTATCTATCTCTCCTATATTTGGATGTGCTTCTGTACAGTACTTAATAAGCACCTGGACCTGGTTTGTTACTTTTGACACTGCTACTCCAAATGTGATGCTTGACACAGAAAATACTCTCTAGTGACTTTACATATTGTGGTAGAAAAATAACAAGAAACATGAGATTTAATATCTCATGAGAAAGGTAATTTGAATATGAATATTTGTGAAGGTAAATTTTTAACTAAAGAGTAAACTTTTATTTCTGGGTATATAAACACAAATGAAAAATTAAAATTTCTTAAGATTTGAAATATATATATATATGCATACTATATACCAATATTATATTAATATTTAATATTAACAAATATATCCTTGAATTGTTTTAATATATTGTGATTTCCTCTAATACAAATTAGTTCTTGGCTATAGAGCATTCTTGATGAGACTGATGAGAAAAGCAAGCTACACCCACAAGTCTGTCTAGAGATTAGCTGATGAAATAAAGCTGAGGGGATGACATTCTTTTGTGAGAATACTGATATGAGTGATAATTCAGTTTCTCTGCCACAGTAGGTCATTACACATAATTATCCCGAGACCTCATCAAACCTAAGAGAAAGGCCTGACACACTACATAGGAAATTAGGTTCTGTATGCTTAGTTAATGTCCCATCACAACATGGAAAAGCAAGAAGCTTTGCAAGCTGTGACTTTATCAAATTTTCTTTTTTCAATGTTTTTCTACCATTAGAATTCTGAAAACTGTAGTTGAAAAGTCATATACAATCTCATTTAGCCTTGCTTTTGCCTCAAAGTCACATTGGCTTATATCTTAGCAGCTGCAAAATTATAAGTCCTAGGAAATCAGCAGAAGTTGAAGCACATTTTGGTATTAATCATCAGTAGTAAGAAAGGTGAAAGGCTAGTAGGAAGGGACTGATTAATCATTTTAAAGTCCCAAGAAATGTTTCCTACCAAGGAGGAATAAGACCAAAAGAAGCTTTGACTAATCAGTATTATACCCCATCATGTATAACTCTTATTAATAAATTTAATTTGTAGTCCATACATATTAGCAAAAATGCAAGATGTCAATTTTAAATAATGGTTGTGTAGTAAAAGATTCTGATTGTAGCAAACACATATTGCTTAAATTATTTGCTATAAAATGAAGGTTCTATCTTTCTGTATCAACACTAGAACATTCAGATAGTGAACTAAAAGTGAGGACAAACTATTTTAGGAGAGTAGAGGGATTATCATAGTTCTAAAATTTTAATGCAAATAGTTGACTAGCTCATTCTGTGTTGATTCTAAATCCTTTTGGGGGAAACTTATGTGCTCTTAACAGGAAAATTTTCCCTAAGGACTGGTAAGAGTATTTTGTCCTTTCTTCTCATTTGTGATATTTTGCTATAGTGAATACTGGAGTCAGTCATTTTTGGTGTTCAACTGCAGTATAACAAATGCTATTAGTAATGAAAATACCTGTAAAGTGCTCCTGGAACAGAAGTCTCCATGGCAAACATCAGCAAAAGCCTGCTATCTAAGTATCAACGTGTTTTTCTCTGACAACCAGTGATCTTATTTTATTTTATTTTTTTTTGGTTTTTTTGAGATAGGGTCTCACTTCATAGTCCAGGCTGGCATTGAAGTGACTATGTAGCCCAGGTTAGCCTCAAGCTCCTAGCGATCCTTTACCCTTAGCCTCCAGAATGCTGGGATTACAGGAGTGTACCACCATGCCTGGCCACTGACCATTATCTGTGCTGAGATATATAAGTGACAAATAGACCTAAGGAAGGGATTTCCCTTAATTCCAGCAATTTCATTAGTTTTGCTTTTTAATAGAAAAATAGTCAAGCTCAAGGTATCTCTAAAGAATGGATGGCCTCTGAATAAGGTATTTCTTAAAATTAAACATAAAAACCAGCCATGGTGTTACAGGCTTGTAATCCCAGCACTTGTTAGGTAGGCTGAGAACCGGTGGGAGTTTGAGGCCAACCTGAACTACATTGTAAGACCCTGTTTCAAACACTCTCCCCCTAAATAAACAACAACAACAAAACCCCTTCAAATTAATTGTGAGAAATACTAAAGACAACCTTAAATGTAGAATCTTTTTATTTAGTCTTCATTAAACAATGCAGAGATTTTCACTAGAACAAAGACTATAACATTTAATAGTTTTCACAGAGCCCTTCAGTGAAAGCTTTGGGAAAGAAACAATTACAAAGTAAGCTAGCCAGCTCTGTGAATTACTACGTTATTTGCCAGAACGGTCACACGTGCAGAATTATCCTTTCTAGTATAGATAAAACACAGAAAACATGGGAAATTTAACAGTATAAACAACCATACACACACACAAAAAAAGAGTAAAACTAGTAGGAAACAGCACAAGGACGGAAACTGAAAAAAAATGAATTACCCATTTAAACTGTAAAAACTTTACAAAGGGAGAATAACTCCTAAAACTCAGCTCTCTCATATTAAATTTTTTCTTCTGTAACTTGGTACTAGATTTTCTTCTCTAGAAGAAATCTGGAAGTTTACACCTGTTAACTGCTACTTGGACTATAATACAAAAGTTTGTGTCCATATCCTCAAGGCTTAAAAATAAATTAGGTAGTACATCATAAAAAGAGTGGTAATGATGTCATAATCCCTAATGTCATATTCCCTAATGATTGTAAATATATCTCATGAGCATGTATTGCTAAATGGCTTTATCATTTGTAAAAAGTGAAACAACTAACAAGCCAAGTGAAGAGTATTGAATTTATACAGGTATCTCTAGCTACCTAGGCCTCAAGTATTCTGATGATAGAAAAGCAGATCATAAAAAGGCATGGTAAATATTAAGATGAAAAGTTTTTAATTCCTGATTCTAGTTGACTGAATGGACTCCATATATATGGAGGCTAGTTACCAGGAAGTTGAAAACTTTACTGAATGAAACTTTCTACTATTTATGAAAAGGCCAATGCTGTGTGTAACTCATTCAGATGAGTCACTGATTTTTGGCAAAGATATGAGAGAATTCTCAGAGTTAAACTTAGGGCTTAAAGACTTCTTCTAAGAAATAGGAAGGTACTGGGAGATTATTAGATCTCTTCAGAGGAAACTCAAGTAAACTTGGATTATCCTACAAATATTCCAACAAAATCATTACAGTCAGGACCAGCTCAGTATTGCCAGTCTATAAAAAGTGAAATAAATGAAGCAACATCAAACCAGGTAGCTTCCCTGTTTTTAGGGGGGTAACAGAGCTTTTAAAAAACAACTCTAGGGCAGGGATTTAGCTCAGTGGTTCCACTGCCTGCCTTGCAAGTGCAAGATCCCGAGTTTGATCCCCGGTACCAAAAAAAAACCCCCCAAATCAAAAAACAACTCTAGTACCACCAATTTACTCATCTTGTTAGCTCTAACATTTCAAAATGCTTCCAAAAGAACTAAAACAATGTTTAATATAATACAGCAGTCTATTGCCTCTAAAATTTCGTATTTTGAATGGTTTATCAAAAAAATTTAACTTTGAGGTAAATTTCTGTTATATAACCAAATAGTCTTAAAACTTAGTACATTAACACTTTAACATGTCACCTTTTAGTCTTTAAGTGCAGTTTTCAGTTTTACTCAATGTAATTAACATATTTCTGGCATTTCAATATTGCTGCAAATTCTTTGTAATGTTATTTGGCATAATATAATCATTTTCAGAATTATTTCTGTATATTTAGTGACTTTAAATGAACAGACCAACTCCCTCTTAACCCAACCCTCAATTAAAAATAAAAACACAAAAAAATGAAAAGACAACAAGAAATGAGATTAGGTTCTAGGAGGAGGAAAAGTAATCAATAAAGCATGGGAAGTGCAAGAACCCGAGTTCGATCCCCAGCACCAAAAAAATAAAAATAAAACATAAAGCATGGGGATGCAGAAGTTAACTTTTTGTACTCATACTCTACACTACTAAATTAAATTTACACGACTACAGCCAAATACTTTCCAAAACCTTTCAAGAAGCTCCAGTGGATTTCTGGATTTGTTCTTTTAAAATCAAGATACTCTGCCTTTGCTCTGGAGGCAGCATGGCAATCTGATCTGCAGTTAGTTGGAGAACCTGCATGATCAAAGCTGCTTTTTCTTGATCCTGTGGAGTTACCTGACTCTGCCCAGGACTAAAGCTACTAGGCTGACCTCCACCTTGCTTGCTTCCCCCCTGTATCCCCACCCCCTGTATACTTGCTGCCTGCATTCCTCCTCCTTGTATGCCTCCTCCTTGTATGCCTCCTCCCTGCATGCCTCCTCCTTGCATGCCTGCTCCCTGCATGCCTGCTCCCTGCATGCCTGCTCCTTGCATGCCTGCTCCCTGCATGCCTGCTCCCTGCATTCCTGCTCCTTGCATGCCTGCTCCTTGCATGCCTGCCCCCTGCATGCCACCTCCAGGATTCCCCACTCCTGAAATGCTTGGGACCTGTCTAAGTCCCTGGGGGCCACCTGCCCCTATATTAATGGAACCAGGACCCTGGATTCCACCAGTCATAGCACCTCTAGAACTAGGTCCAGGCCCCCGCATTTCTAATCCTCTTGCATCCATGCCTCTTGCTTCCATCCCTCTGGTTTCCATAGCACAGGTCTCCATTCCTCTTCTCTCCATTACTCGGGTCTCTAAAACGTCAGTTTCCATTGCTCGAGTGTCCATCCCTCGAGACTCTCTACCTCCTCTGCCATCCATAGGTAGACCTCTTTGATCCATCATGGGGCCTCTGGGGTCTCCAATAAGCAGTCTGGCATCTGCTATTGGTCCTCCTCTCATATCATGTGCAGAAGGGCCTCGGTTATCATGACCAGAGGCATGGTGTATGGGGGGACCCTGATGAGGTGGACCCAGATAACCTCTGGGTTCTACTTCTCCAGTAACTGAAAGCAAAGTCCCTCCACGTGGATCATTTGGAGCATCTCCTAACAGTCCTCGAGGAGGTAGGCCAGCAGCACTCATGGGGCCACGAGGAATAGGAGCTCTAGGATCTGCCATCTGCACTTGTCCCCGTTCTAAAGAGACAGGGCCAACCCCTGGCATTCCAACTTGTGGCTGCATTGCCCCTCCAGGAGTTAAAGAACCAGGACCAGGTCCAGGTCCAGGAACTGTAACTGCTATTGGCCCCGGAGCTGGAATTCCACCCTGGATAGGAGTCTGCATCAGAGGAGGAATGTCTTTCACAGGTCTTCTCGCCAAATGCTGAGGTTGAGGAGCTGGAGGATTCTGTTGGCTCAGCAGAACATTGGGTCCTGGGCAAAGCCCAGGGCCAGGGCCAGGCCCAGAGACAGAAACAGGGCCTGAGCCAGAAACAGGGCCAGGGCCAGAGACAGGGCCAGGGCCAGAAACAGACTGAGATTTGCCTGGGATCAGTGGGGTGACTTGTATCTTTCGATGGAGAATTTTCAAAGCAATCTCAGGATCCATGATCCTCATCACTACCTGTGCCTGAAGCAGTGCGTAAGCCAGTTGTGGGTTTTGAAGTAACATGTTTCGAGCTTCCTGGTGACTGTTTTGGACACAGAGCTTCATCTGCTTCATCAGCTCAAACATCTGCTCCGGAGGAAGACTGGCTACTGCTCTGGTAATCGATTCGGGGGCATCTTCTGGATCGATGGGATCCCCATAAGGAGAGTCAATGATGGGCGCTGCAGGCCCTAGGCTCTTTAACTCCTCCTTATTCTTTTCACTGGCAGCATTGTCCACCCGAAGGGCTCTCCCACTAAACTCACGCCCATTGAGGTTTCTCATGGCACTAAGTGCAGTCTCCTGGTCTTGGTACTCGCAGAAACCATAACCCTTGGGCTTTCCAGTCTCTCTATCATATACGAGCCGGAAACTGACAACGGAACCAACCTCCGAGAAAATGTCCTTTAATTGCTCCTCAGTTGCCTCATACGGAATGTTTCCCACGAACACGGAACGCAGTGATCGATCCATTGCCGGGTCTCTCACTGACAAACTCGACATGGTTTTAGTTTTTCACACAGCCGACAGCGGGTTCTTCCGAGTTGTCCTCTGCGACCCACGCTTCCGCTGAGAAACGGAAGCGATTATCGAAATCCGGGCAGGAACCTTAGCGATCCAGTAGAATAGTTCCGCTTCTGCGCGGAACATGCGTCTAAAGGTCTCACTAAGGCAACTAACGTTTTACTTTCCCAGTCATTCGTGGTTCTTACTGAGACGCATGATTTTTTTTCCCATCTGTTATTTCACAGACTTTGCGTGCCGCTCCACCCCCATCAAAACAGGCTGTCTTTGACCACAGTAAAAATGGCCGCGCAGACTTCACTATGGTAACTGGGAGTGTCGGCCTCTTCTGACGTCAAAGGCAGTTGCGTTCCACAGGCCCCGCCAACCGAAAGCTGAGTTAAGGGGTCTTGTTGTCGGGCCTGTTAAGTGTATTTTCATATAGCCTTTTCTCTTTAAAACACTTCAAACTATTTTTTAAATTATATTCCAGACCATGAGGTAAAAGTGTATTGTTTAAAAGATTTGAGACATGCGTCTTAAAATAGAAAATAACCCCTGTTTAGAAAAAAAAAGGAAATTAACTGCCTGAAAACACATCCCCACCCCCACCCAGTTGCTTCCTCTAACTGCTGTTAATAAGTAGGTGAGAGATTCTTCTAGGTTTTTCTCTGCACGGGTAGCTGTCATTCTTTTAATATTATGAGTCTTAATTTTAATATTGATTAGTGACTTCTAATAAATTGTATTCTATGGCTGCAGAGTATTGGTTAATTGAATTTATTTAACTATTCTTAAATTGTGGGCATTTAGATTAGTTCTATTTTTATTATAGACTATGATATAAGTCCACCACTGCTACCATGAAAGGAAAAACTAGTTCCTCTTTTGCTGCTGATTGAGCAGACAGAAGTTGAAACAAAGTGAGTGCACCCTCCTTTCACTCTTTTGGAACTGAAACTTGAAGAGGGTTAGGTAAACTGGATAAGGCCAAGCAACCAATTGAATGGCAAAGTCAGATATTTTTTTCTTTATTTCTTTTCAGTACTGGAAATTGAACCCAGGACCTTTGCACTGACTTACATCTACACCCCCTTATTGATTGATTGATTGATTGATTGATTGAGTCAGATTCTAGCTAAATTCCCCAGATGTTACTCGGTTTTGCAATCCTGCCTCAGCCTCTCTTGAGTGCTAGGATTATATAGGAATGTGCACTATCATGCCTGGATTGCAAAAGTTAGAATTCTTACCTACAACCAACTTGCATTGTCCCAGAAGTGCGGTACCCTATGTGGTGGTATTTATAATGTGGCTAGTGTGATCAAGACACTGAATTTTTTTTTTCTTTTATTGGTTCATTTTAGGTATACAATACGTTTACATTTATCACTGGGTGCTTGGACCTGTACATGATGTATCTCGGTTCTTATTTTTTCAATTACCTGTGCGCCCTTCACCCCCTTCACCCTTCCCTATTTACACAGATTTTGTTTCCTTTTTTTAATTTTCTCATAAATTTTCCTTTCCCTTCTTCCCTTTCCTCTTCCCCTTCTACCACCCCTACACCTTTGGACTATTTCCTATTTCAAATTAACAATTATTCATTTTAATCATTTTAATCCTTATTTACACTTTCAGTTTCTCACACTAGAGAAACTATTTGGTATTTACACATGTGTGTCCTATTTATTTCACTTAACAGTATGGCCTCAATATGCATCCATTTAGCTATGTCTCTAGTTTCCCATTCTTTATGGCTGAGTAATACTCCATTTTATAAAAGAACCACATCTTCTTTGCCCAGTTTCCAGTTGATGGGCACTTGGACTGTTTCCAAGCTTTAGCTATTACAAACCTTGCCACTATAAACATAGGTGCACATATATCGCTGTGGTGTGATTCTTTTAATTCTTTGGGTAAGATACCCAGCAGGGGAATAGCTGGGTCAAATGGGACCTCTAGCCCTAGTTCTTTGAGTTATCTCCATACTGATTTCCACAGAAGACTGAATTTAAAATTTTAAATTTTTCAACTTCAGTATAAAAACTGATGGTCAAGTATCATTTTCTTTTTTTTTTTTTGGTACCGGGGATTGCACCGGAACCACTGAGCTAAATCCCCAGCCCCAAGGTCAAGTATCATGTTCAGGTGCAAATTCCCTATAATAAGTGGGGATAAGCATTATGTATTATGGGGATAAGCACTATGTATTATGTATGCCTAAAATGTACCAATAAATGTTTATTAAAAAAGAAAAAACTTATTGAAATATTAAGGTTATTTAAATCTTAATATTTGATATAATTTAAGTGTAGAATCTATGAACAGATAAATGTTAGTAATTTTAAATAAAAATTAAGTGCTTCGGGCCAGGGATTTAGCTCAGTGATTCCGTCTCCTGTCTCAAAAGTGGAAAGTTCTGAGTTCAATCCCCAGTACCCACCCCCTAAAAAAAAATTAAATGCTTCTAAAACTGGCACCACAAAATGGAACTTTTTTTAAAAGTTAGATTTTTTTTTTTTCCTTTAGAAACAAGTGGCTTTTCCAAACTTCCTCAGGCCTAGGGCATAAAAGTCTCATATCAGCCTGGACAAAAAACCAGAATATGCAGATGTTGGCACCAGGAGGTCAAGTCCAACTTGATTTCCAAGGAGAGGAGAAGCAACCTTGAACATATCTGTTGTTTCATTGTATCCCTTCCTCTGACTGTGCCTTGCTATGAAAAACCATAACACACCTATATAAGGTGAGATGGTGATTTGAGGCAAATGGGCCCCTACATCTTTTCCAGGCTAGCTTTGAATAAATCCTATTTCCTTTCTACCAAAAATAAATGGCCTTTGATTTGGTCAAATGGGAGCAAACAAACCTAAGTTTGTGAACATAAGTGTCCGGTGACATTTCCAGTTAATATTTAGCATTCTAATTGAGGTAATACATATAAAATCCATAGAAGATTTTGAAGACTAACCACAACAAAAGTGCAAGTATTTTATTAATTCTATGTTATTTTCATGTTGAAATAGTATTTTTGATATAATGGACTAAATTGACTTGACCTCAGTATCACTCATTTTATCTTTTTAAAATTTAAATTACAAACATGGATTTGATTATATGTTTCTGCATATAATGATCTGCACTGCATCAGAATCTACGCCTAAACTTCTAGACAAAATCATTTGATTCTAAATATACCTTTTGAGGAAGTTATTACAGAAAGTTTCAGCAAATAATTTTATTATATTTCTTTAGTATCCCAGTACAAGAAATAGATTTGAAACAAGTATGGTGGTTTAGCTACAAATAAAGACAATATCCATTTAGGTTTTTTAATAGTTCTTTTTAAGTCTTAGATAACAGCTGTTCACCCAACACACACAAAAGTGTGTATATATCTGTAAGTGATAAGGTATATTTAGATTACCTAATATCTTTCTATTATGTCAAAGAAACAGAATAATGCTACTAGTAGTTTTGTTGTTGCTGTTTTTAGTAGTAAAAGTATGTTGTTTCTACCCCTAATTCTTTCATTGGAATATGGGTAGAGGGAGTTGAGGTCAGTATCATTTCAGAAAACTAAAAAATCCACTTGTCTTCTATACCATTCCTTTACAATAACAAGCCATGTATATAACAGTATATATAGCATATATATATAACAAGCCATATATATATATACAACAAGCCATATATACACACACACACACACACACACACATACACATACACTGTGGCATGCATATATATGGCATATATATATATGTATATACATAACCTATGGCACAAGTGCCACTGTCATCATGCAAGCCAAATGGCCCAAGAAACTGAGTGTTGGATAAAGGTTGTTTTTTCTAAACTAAAACCTCAGTATTCAGGTTTAATTGCAGTGTTGGCACTTCTCTGCAAATAAGTGAATTTTGGGTTGCAGTTTGGGTAATCAGTCTCAAAGGTTCTCCATCACTGTCTTAGACAATGAATATATAATTGTCTGTTAAATCCAGTAAGCATTCAGATGATAATAGGCAAATAGAATAAATAGTAAAATTCATAGAAATTTGCACAGCTTATCTGACAGTTTATTGACTGCTAAGAGTGATAGTGTCTAAACAAGTGGCCCTTGCTCATTAGCATACATCAGGAGCACCCAAAACCAGTTATTGTTAAGTGGGATTCTGACTTAGTAGATCTGGACAATTTGCATTCCTAAATAATACTTTGATACTGGTGCTGCTGGTCTGCGAACCTTTAGAACTCAGTGGTAAGGATTCCAAGTCATTTTTACTTCATTTGTAGTAGATCAAACTGAATTTAGTATATTTCATGCTAATGAAATACAGCTAATATATGCTGATCTCATACTGAAGATTCCCTGGGCTCAAAAGGTTGGATGAACACAGGAGGTGAGGAATTTTCGGAACAAACAAGAATAGAGAAGATATGACTATAATGTGTTATTTCTCACAAGTTCTTTAGTCCTTTTATTCTAATCTCAAGCAATAGAACTGTTATAGCCCCTTAATTAGCACCAGTGTGACTCAGGATGTAACTCAATGCCCACAACATATAAACTAGTATTTATAAGCAGAGTGGCCCCAAATCACCAAGAGCTCCTATGTATTTTTCCTAATACTAGAGTGCTAGGAAAAATGCACAGGTTCCTAGGAGGTTAAGTGGAAGAACATTTTATATTACATTTTATTCCCAGAAAATTTAAATTTTTGGATATTTATACCATGGCATACACTCATAAAATATATATTTCAAGTTCAAATGTGATTCATTCAATAAATCAAGATATCAAGCATTTTAAGACTGATTTTTAAACAAACACATAAGGCATTGCAGTCAAATTGGGAGGGGTATCCTTGAAACTAATTAAGGTCAGGAACTATAAACTCAATTGATTTTTCTTTTCTTTTTTTTTTTTTTTTGGTACTGGGGATCAAACTTGGGTCCTGTGCTTGCGCAGCAGGCGGCGAAACCACTGAGCTAAATTCCCGGCCCCCTCAATTGATTTTTCAAAAATTATTTTTAAACTGTTACCCTGAAATTGCTTTGGACATCCATTTATAAGTCATACTAGAAAATCTGATGCCTTACTTTTAAAACTATTTACCTTGTTTCAACAAAAAACAGGATTATACAACTAAATCACTCAAATTTGTAATAAAATTTCACCAAAATGAGGCATTTACCTATTTCCATATATCAGACTTTACATCATAATATAAAGACTCTTTAGGCCTTCAAAGTCTATACAAGGTTTTAACATTTAAAAAATATATATCACCATAGATTTAAGTAAACAAATTCTTGACAAGTCCTAAATATATTTAAGTAATGACAGACTTTTTTTTTTTAATCTCTGGTGCTGGGAATGGAAGCCAGACAGGACTTCATACATACTAAGCACATGCTTTACCAGTGAGCTCCACCACAGCCCCAGGGACATTTTTGAAGTTAGTACATAGATTCCTCAAAGAATAATTGAAATACACTCCTTTGCAAAGTTTTATCTTCCTCCTCCTTCCTCTAGATATAAACTATTCCTCATCCATATCTTTCTGATGGTAGTAATTCTTTTACCATTTAGCAGAACTGTGACTTTCCTTCTGTCACTCAAGGATATATTGAAGTGCCCTTTTAGCCACTAACAAAGTGCCTTGTATTTATTATTTCATTAAGTATTGGTAGTACATCAATGCAAAAGACAGTGCACTAGAGCAGAAGTTCTGGAAATGTGGTCCCTGGCCCTATACTCTGACGTTACTGGGAAACAACTTAGAAATCCAAACTTCTGGGCTCTATTCCAAATATACTAGGTTAGGAACATGGAAATCTTCCTGATAATTCTAATGCCTGCTATTGTTGGAGAAACACTGGATTACAAGGAGATGTCATATCTTAGACAGAAAGACATAGGTACATACTTTGTATGGACACTGTATTCTCAGAAACTAGAGTAAAGCTTAGCACAGGTGGGTGCTCATTTTTACACTTGTTGAATGAATCATAAGTGACTTTAAAATGTGCTAATTCATAACCCTTCATTTTATCTAGGAGGAAACCTGTGACAGTAAATAACATGCTGCAAATCGTAGAAAGACCTGCTGCTAGGATGCCTGCCATTTTATTCCTAGGTTAGTGATAGCTTTTCCAGGTTGCTCTTTGACAAACTGAATATGTAATGAAGTATGTAGAAATGGAAGAACATGATAAGACCTAGATCATCTAAGAGAGCTTCCTGATGGGAATAAGATTTAGGGGTCAGTTATAATCTGGTGTAAATAAACAAGATGCAGAGAAAATCTAGGAGCTAGAAATAGCCAAAACATGAATTTGGCATTTGGTATTTTTATGCCCTCAGAGGAAAACAGTTGAGAGTTAAGCAATTGATAAGAAGCATGATAAAAGAGGCTTCTGGCTCAGAAAACAAAAAAGTTTTGGAGATCAGATCCCTGAAAATGTATTTAACGTGAGGAGCCAGTAGGCTTTCTTCTTCTTCTTTATTTTTTTTCCTGAAACATGAACACAGAATAATAATGGTAGAGGCTTAAGGATACCTATCTTAGCTGGGTGGGGTGGCACAAATCTGGAGTTCCACCATTTGGGAGGCTGAAACAGAAGGATTGCCATGAGTTCAAGACCAGCCCAGGCTGCATGGTGAGGCAAAACCAGCCTGAAATTTATAATGAGACCTTGTCTCAAAAAGCAAATAAAAAAGAATACCTATTTTATTATCCAGTTCTTTCTCATTTTATCTTTTAGCCATGGTAATTATTAATGTACATTTGTTATGTAGTAGATGTAGTTGAAGCAGCATCTGAACTGGAACAAGATATAAGTCTTATTCTACTAATGCTATTTGGGACTCCATAACTTCATTTTTATCACTGAAAGGGTTGGACTCAAACTGTTGTCTGAGTATATTACTTTAAATTTATATAGTGACAACTCAGAAATGGAAAATGTAGCCTTTTTAATTTGTGGCAGATTTGTAGTTGAACATGGATAAGTGTCAGGCTCATTCCTATAGGACATTTTAGTGAGACTTATTGATTATCCCCATGCTCACTAGGTTCTTGCACTAAGCCATGAAATGCTCTCGTCAAATATTTAGCAGGCTTGAATTCCACTTATTCCACTTTTATTAAAAGGGCCGGCTGGCCTGAACATCTTGGAGAACACAGCTTATCCAGCACCACCTTGCTGGGTACACAGGACGTCTATTTGAGTGTAGAGCTGTGCTCAGGGTGTCATTAGGACTAATCCTCTTTAGCATGCGCTGGCAGACAAGGCCGTTTATGCAGACATGGAAAGGCATAACTAATTAGACAAGAAGCAGAATGCCTTCATTCTTGCTTCAGGCTGTCACCTGAAAGAACACAAAGGAGGAAAGGAGCCTTGTAAACTGTGGAAAAGTAAGTACAAGACCCAAAACTGGCTCTGAATAAAAATACCTTGTTTAAGATGAACAACTCATGAATCTTTTTTCTCCCCCTCTGACCAGAATAATCGTATACCCAAATATTGGAACTGCCCTTCTCTTGTGGAATTAGGGTGGTGTCCCTCTTCTGAGGCCAGGTTGGCCTGAGAATGGATGCAAGTCATGGGAAGAAGGCTTTTCTGAAACTCTTCCTTGGGGGCTCAGACTGTTAGAAACAACAGCAACAAAAACACATGTGACAGAATGTGTTTTGGGTTCATTATCACAGTTGAGTGATTCTTGAAAAACATTGCTTCAGGAATGCTAGTTTAAATTTGCCATCTAACTGTAGGCTCCCCGGGGTTAGAAATTACATGAAAATGTGAAATCCAGTGTCTGTTCATGGTAGCTAGTACTTGTTGGTTTAGTCAAGAGACCCACTGCAACCACAGTAAGGAAAGGGTGTGGGTTTTTTAAATGATATCTTATTATCTATTAGAATGCATAGATCATGTATTAGTACATTAGGGCTGCTGTAAGACAATACCGGACTGGTTTAAATAATAGAAATTTATTTTCTTATAGTTCTGGAGCCTGCAAATCTAATACCAAAATGTAGGAAGGTTTGGTTTCTTCTGAGGATTCTCCCCTTTGCTGGCAGATGGCTGCTATTTCATTGTGTTCTGACCTGAGCTTGCCCCTGATGTCTCTTCTTCTTCCTACAAGGATATCTATCATATTAGATTAGAGCTCCACATGCTACTGAATGGGATGCAAGGAGGTTCCACAGAGAGGCAATGGAGAACTCAGCTTGTCCTGGGCGAGTTCATTTACACTCATCACAGAAAAACAATTCAGAGTGCATCACTGAGAGGAGCAAGCAGGTATATTAGGCAGAGTTGGAAAGTAAGAAAATAGTGAAGGGACTTCAGCTTGAAGAGCTGAAGAGGATGAATAGGATCAGATTTGGTTTTAACAAAAGAACAAGGGGGCCAGGGATTTAGCTCAGTGGTGCTGTTGCCTGCCTGGCAAGTGCAGGTCCCTTGTTCAATCCCTGGTACCAAAAAAAAGGCCCCTCAAAAAACAAAAGAACAGGCTGAGGATTTAGCTCAGTGGTTCCAGCGCCTGCCTCGTAAGTGCAAGGTCCCAAGTTCGATCCCTGGTACCAAAAAAAAAAAAAAAAAAAAAGGAACAAGGCCGGCCTGCTTTGTGATTTAGTGCAGTGGGCTAGGGTCTGGTTGATCCGAATCTCTGTTGTGCTTAGTGAGATAACTCAGAAGTCCTTATTGTTTCAGGAGGCAATTTGGTTTCCATGAGATGATTACTTCTGATTGGGGTAGACTCAGTTTTATGGAGGATCTGCTGGAATCCAAGGTGACCATAGGTTTAGGCAATGGAGAATTCTGGACACTCTGGTGCTCGAATGTACTTGCAAATGTCTTATCTTCATGCCCCGAGTTTTGAGTTTTGAAGAAGGATGACATAGGTTGTGTGAATTTAGGGCTAATCAATCTTGTTTTGCCAACTTTTAGATAGACACTTCCTAAATGATTAACCTGTGTACATGCAGATGAGCAAAGATCTGACCTCAATTTTTAAGGTAATAAACGAAGGGCAAGCTTTTCTTTGTAGTGCTTTTAGTTACCTATTGAGCATTTGTAGGCCCAAGTGAAGAATCACTGTTGTTGTTTTTTTTTAATTACAAAAGTAGCTTTTAAGCACACTTTTAATTAGTAAAAGGTTAAGGGCCCGGAAGTTTGACCTCTGTCCCTCTGTTGGTCTCTGTGTCAAACACTTCTGAGGTCATTTGAACTTAATTACATCCTTAAATGGCTTGTTTCCAAATAAAATCACATTAGGAGTTAAGGCTTCAAAATATGAATTTTGGGGGCATACAATTGAGTCCACAACAGGTAATAATGAAGTAATCATCTGGAAAAGAAGAGATGATTTCAGGCATTCAGAATGCTTTATTATCATCCCCTTACTCTGTGTCTGTATGTGTATGTGTTGTTCTTTATCCTACCCTCTCTCTTCTATTTCTATTTGCACATTAGTAGTAGTTCTTCTGTGTCCAAGGACCAGATCTCTCTGCTTTTCTTCTTTCTCCATTGTCATTCCAGTTCCTGAGAGGGAAAAATCTAAATGCCTACCTTTACTATGATACCTATGAATGATTCACTTCGGCATGGGAGAAGGGATAAGGGTAGGGGAGGAGTGAGAGTAGTTAACTTCCTGTGGAGTTGAACTGGGAGAAATCCTACAGATCCCTGCAGTGCCAAATGTTCACCTCCTTTACCTGTGGATGGTGGAGTTAAAAATGAAATGTCAAAGTGCCAGCCAGTATATACAGCTCTAGTGTTACAGCTCAGTGCAGGTAGCCCAGGAGAATGGAAGACACGCCCAGAAGTTTCAGAGGCAGAGTGTACAGCTTTATTCTTAATGCTGGTGGGTCAGCCTGGGATTTCTCCACAGAGATTGACCAAGCAACTCAGCCAGAGATGGGTTGTTATACACTTAGGGAAGGTGCGGGTTTACAAGTTTCAATCCTTCATTTACACATGGGCCCAGCACCTTATTGGTTACAGAATTTCACATACAGCAGGTTCATTGTTTAACACAGTGCACTGAGTTTTATCTTATTTACATATGGCAGGAAGGCAGAAGAAAATTCCTGAGATGATTGAGGGACCTGGGCCCAGGCAGGCCCAGGCATGTTAAAAGTAATGGAGGGAAGTCATCTTTCCCTTTTAGCGAGTCCAGCTTTAGCTACAGAGAAGTTTATTTCCCTTTCCAAAGCAGCATCCATTATTAGGTACATATAATTGCTTGTATAGCCATAGTAGCAATAGCTGAATATTCTTTTTTTTTTTTTTTTTTTTTTTTGGTACGGGGGTCTAACTCAGGACCTTGTGCTTGCAAGGCTGGCACAGTGCCACTGAGCTAATTCCCTGGCTATAGCTGAATATTCTGATGGAGTCTGAATTCTAAAACTAATTTTTGATAAAGTACGGTTATTAGGGTGGGGAGTAGTTATAAGGCTTGTTTTGAACTAGGCACCCATTTCCAATGTGCCTACTGCCAGAGAGAATTTTCCCATAAATTTCCTCTAAGGCATTCCCTCCATCTCTGCCAAAGAAAATATTAGTTCCAAAAATGGGTCATTCTCATAGAAATCTTTGAAAGAATTACAGATAGAGAAATGGTGTGATATAAAATAGTAAAGAAGTGTTTAGCTACATTCATTCACAATCTTCTGAAAGCTCTCATTATATATAATGTAGGTTTTTCTTGATATTTTTAAAATATCAAGCTCTTTATATACTTTATCTAAAAGTATTGACAATTTTGTTCTTGACAGTTTAAAAACACAATAATAGACAATGACCAGTAGTTCCATTTTATTATCATCTTCATTCCAAATGGCTGACATTTATATTGAAATAGGTGTATATACTTTCTCACAGGGCCATACAATCAGAGAAATTCCTTTCTCTGGACTCCAGCTGTTTGCCAATCCCCTCCTGGCTCTGGGGAACAAAACAAGTGCCTGCAGGGGAACAAGGAAGTGTGAATGACCTATTCCTCTGGAGCTCAGTCTTTTGTTAGCCCTGAAAATGGAATTGTGTGTGTTAGCCCAAGGCCCCAGAGGGGTCCAGAAAAGAGAAGCTGATTCCTGCAGGGGGAATAAAGAAAGTACAAAAGTTTCCCTGCCCATTTAGTGGTATGGAGTTGCTGTCAAGGTCCCAAAACTGGAAAATTGTTGCAGTCATTCATTATCATCAGCAGGACTTCCATAGGGAGGCAAGGCTCCAAGAAATACTCCTGAGAGCAGGTGCCTACAGAAAGGTAGACAGAGATGGGGGGAGGAAGGGAAATGTACGCATCCACATCCAAAAGGAAACTTGCTGGACCCATTTCGCATCATTAAGGACCTGGAAAGCTTTAGTATACTATTCAACTAATTATTCAACTAAATTTTATTCAATACATTTTTTGTGTTTATTGAGTTGGCACTGCCTGGAAGGAAAACCCTGAGTTCAACAATATAGGAGTTTAAATGTGACTCCTGCTCCTGCCTTCAGCAGAACTTTCACTAGTAACTTTCATTAGCTTTTCTCTTGACTTTGAGAATTTATGATGTTCACATTAAAGTTTGTGGCAGAAGAAGAGCTGCACCTGCAAGGAGTTTTCGTTCTGTCAAACAAGATAGAGAATACAGGATATGAGCAGACAGTTTTAGAATGCATTTTTGATTTGTTTGATTGTTTGAGAAGTATATAAAAAATGAAAACATAACTACTGTTTATCCATTGGCCTCTTGCTGAGGTTGAAGAAGAGAAGAATTTTTTTCTTTATTACTGAGCAAAAAACTGCTCTCTTTCTTTCTCCCCCTCACTCCCCTTCCCCACTTCTCTTTACCAAGCTAAATTCTATATACTTAGATGCCTTGAGGACAGGATTTTGATTGATAATTGTGTTTCACTTGAAGACAGTGTGACTCGGGCAGACCCTCACACTCTGCTGTCTAAAAGCAGAGGCTGCACATGAGCTTGTTCTGTGGAAAGCACATCACCTGTAGGCCACTGATTCAAGGAACATCTTATTGTCACTTTCTGGCTAGAGTTCTTGAATTCTATTCTTAAAACAAAACATGGTTTCTTGAGAACAATATGTAAGTACAGTATAGATAGAGATATAGCTAAGATTGTTACTTAGTTATACTATTACAACTAAATTCACATATCATTTGTACTTGAAGCAAATAATATAAGATCCCTTTTAACCAGCAGCTTCTGATCACAACAGTTTGTGAAGCAGTAATAGTAGTCAGTGCTTCTGATGATGCCTTAATATATTGTAGTGAGTGTGTGTGTGTGTGTGTGTATTTAAATACATGTGAAAGGACTATAATTCCCCTTTGGAGGTAGGTAAATGCGGTAGTTATAGTATTTGGAGACTTTGTTTCTTATGCTGACCTTTCATATTCATATATTTTTCTCTTAAACTTTTTTCTTTCTCTTGCTTCTGTAGTCACTGTACACTACTTGCACTACTTTCTGATCTCCTTTTTTTTCTTGAAGTGTAAGTGTGTATGCTGCCTGCTAGGTAGCAGAGAGTTCTGTGTTCCAGGCAGGAAATGTACCACAGGAAATGACATGAAGTCCCCTCTACCTTTCATTTTCCTCCTGGTGGCCCCAAGGCAGGCAGTCCTGATTGTCTACCTCAAAGCTATAGCATTTTTTTGTTTCCTTCCTTTTAAAAAGCCACTGGCACTTTTTCCTGTGTGTAAGAGTAGCCTTCACTAATTATGGATGGTTGAGTGAGAAAGTAGATGAGATGGAGTGTTAGAAAAGTTAAATTGAGGGATGGCCTTTGAGTTATGAATGAAGATAGATGTATCGATTGATTGTTCTGGACTAAAGATTGGACACAGGGCCTTTTCACTGGCATCTCCCTTTCTTTAATTTTTTTTTTTTTTTTTTTTTTGAGACAAGGTTGGTAGAGTTGCTAAGTTCCCTGGAGTGGATTTGAATTTGTAGTCCTCCTGCCTCAGTTTCCCAGAGTGCTGGAATTATAGAAGTGTGCCACCACACTGAGTTTAGAAATAAGCATTTTAACAGAATAGACCTCAAATAACAAAGATCACTATAAACCACAACGATAATGAGTTTATATTCCACTAGTTGTTAAATCAGTCCTTGTGTATACTCCATAGGGAAAGAAAAACACTTTCCTCACCTATCCAAAATTTGCATTTGAGGTACCCAAACAAAAGGCAGATCGACAAGAGGATAGCATGCACATTTTTAATCAGTAGGAATTTTTTGTGAGGTGGGTGCCTTCATAACTAATTGAAGACCTAAATAAACAGGGAAACAGGTAAAATTTGAATACTTTTGTGCTCCTCTGAGGAGTAATGGACAGTGTTGGAGAAGTATGAGAGGATGAAAAAGGTTATGATCTAATCATAATAACCTGAGAAAAACTTAGCAAGAGATGATTCTTCTTGATGTCTGTCACTGCCTCTTTCCCTCCAGTTACAGGGAAAGTATCTCCGTGTGAGGATTTTATGATCTGCCCTGGAGGGAGGTCAGAAAACCTTTCCTAGGTTTATGACCTCCCTCCAGGGAAAAGCAGAGGGACCTCGAGTAACTTTCCTGCTTCTTCTCTTTTCTCAAGTGTCAACATGCCATGTTTGGGGGTGCTCTGAGCCCCATCAACAGTTATGTATTAAAATAATAATAATGTTTTAAAGTTTGTTCATAATATTATTTGGAATATTAAGGTTTTTAAATTATAGTCAGCCATTTTATCGCACAATTCTAAGTGTCTTTTTTTTTTTTTTTTTTTTTTTGGTACCGGGGATCGAACTTGGGACCTTGCACTTGTGAGGCAGGTGCAGAGGAACCGCTTAACTAAATCCCTGGCCCCTAAGTGTCTTTCTGTTTGTTTGTTTGTTTGTTTTGGTACCAGGGATCGAACTCAGGCCTTGCGCTTGCGCAGCAGGCAGTGAAATCACTGAGCTAAATCCCCGGCCCCCCTAAGTGTCTTTTTGAAAAATCGATTCCAGAATACTATTTAATTTTCTTCCCTATCGCATGAAAAAGGAGCCGTGTGAATCCAGATGATTATTATTAAAATTGGAATATTTTGTAAGGTGCTAAGTGCTTTTTCCATAGTTGCTTATCAACTCTGACAATAACTTACAAGGATTTTTAGTTTTGGTACTGGGGATTGAAGCCAGGCATCTTTGCATTAAGCTATACCCCCCTCCTGCCCTAAAGCAGTTGCCCAGATGGGGCCTGAATTTCTGATCTTCCTGTCTCAGCCTTTCAGAGTTCTGGGATTACAAGCCTGTACTTCTGCATCTCACTCCTATGAGGGATTTTATTTATTTATTTTTTGTACCGGGGATCAAACTCGGGACCTTGGGCTTGCGACACAGGCAGCGGCTCCACTGAGCTAAATCTCAGCCCTCTATGAGGGATTTTTAATGAATGAGAAAACTGAGGCATGGCTGGGCTAGGCTAGGTAGGCCAAGGTGTCCATTGTTAGATAGTAACTGAGGGACAGAGGTGGGACATTATTGTCTGCACTTCCACTTAAGGAAAAGTTAATTCTTAGAAGTTCTAACTTATTTTTCTGTACCTAAAATAAATGTGTTTTCCTCCCAAAGGAAAAATTCGTTAAATTTTACTGGCAGTTCAGTTTTCTAATATTTCTTGCCATGTCAGCTGCCTGTCGGTTTTGTAAAGAAATGCAGCAATAAACTGACAGGATGAAACTCTGAAATCTATAACCACATGACAGAATATTGAAAAATCTTCACAAAGGGTTGTTTTGTCATTTATTGTATAGCACTAATGCCAGGTGCCAGTTCTGCAGGTGATTTAATAGACACCATTTACCTAATACATTATTTTGCCAAGAAAATTCATTGTGTTGAATTCTTTTCTAATCTTAGGTGGCTGCTTACTCATAAAAATGGAGTACCTAGAACCTGTACACTATTTCACAGGGGAGAAAAGTAGAACAGAGATGGCTATTAATTTAAGTTGTTTCACATTGAAACTGTCACACAAAAGAAAGAAATATATGTGGATTAAGATATATATGATTCTTTACTAAAGTGAAATATTCAAAATGGAAAATTTCATGTTTAGCAGTTCAAAAGTCATTAGTTATACATACAGTATTAAAATGGATTGATCACTTTCTGTCTGGCTTTACAACTAGCATGATGAATGTGAATGTGTTTTGCAGACTCTAAAACATTATGTAGACTTCAGGGATGTGTAGGTTTATGTGATGCAAAGGATTCTGTTCAGTGTATTAATACTGGGTCAAACAGGCAGCAATATTATTATATGTTTCCAATAGCTCTTAAGAATAAAACAACCAAAATTATTTAGACTCTCAAATATTATTTAGAATTTGAAAAAGAGTCACTTAAGTCTACCAGTTTTCACTGTTACTTTCATTTCTTACACTTAATAATGCTTACCATATAGGTGACTAGACTTCTCCTTGTAATCAGACTAAGAATGGCCACAGACTGTATTTGCACACCATGGGAGAGTCAGGAGTTATTCTCTTGTGTCACCGTGAATCAAGCAGAGGACTAAGGCACATTTGTGACAAAGAAGGAAGTCGGGTAAGAGAAAGCGGGTTGGTCAAAATGAGTAGAGTTTTAAAGGACAGTAGGATCTCTCTCTTGTGTCTTGAAATGTGGAATAAGGAGATGTAGAAGGCACAGAAATGACGTAGAGAGATGGACGGAGGGCTGTGCTTGGTCAAACAATGGCCACAACATTTCCTTGTAGTCTCAGAAGACTAAACCCTCTTTCTCCTTATTATCACTCAGAACAGTAGTTCTGATATCCTGGAAGGCTTGGTTCATTGTTATAATCAAAAGATCTAGGCAAACAACCAAAATGCTTATCAGCAGTGAATCAGATAAATGAATTATATTTATTATCACTAGATATCATGAAAAATATATTCTATTTTGTAGAATTACATGCAAGTGCTTTAAAAATGAGAGGAACACATATGTACTTTTACAGAATAATTTCTTATAAATATAAAGGAAAAAGAACAGTGATAGGACATTATTATTTCAGGCCCCATTCTTTTTTTGATTCCCAATCCCACAACTTCATATATATATATCATATATATATCATATATATGATATATATATATGAAGTGTTTGTTGGTATATTCATAAAGTATTTCTCAAAGGAAATCTCAGATGCTAGTAATAGTAATTTTCTGTGTAGAAGACTAGAGAAGATAGAATAATAAGGACCTATATTTTTCATTGTATGTCATTTTTGCTCTTGGCTATATTTATATTTACACTGTCCTCATCCCCTCCGCCACAAAATGATTTTGTTAGATATATCTTGGAGTATATTTTTCTACTGTTTGTCAAGGTCTTTACAGAGATTATATTTACAAATGAAAAATTATCAATCACATTAGCATGCATTAGAAATCCCTGTAGGAACTCACAACACTAAAGATACTTGGTTCTCTTCCCAGGATTTCAAACAAAAATTTTGAATACAGAAACCCAGAAGCTGTGAAGGAACATCTGGAACCAAGTCCTCAGGGAGTCTACAGACTGCACTTTGAGAAACATGCCTTTTGAACACAACTTCTATTACTGTATTTATGTGGAGGCCATTGATGTGTACTAAAATGTCACTGCTTGGTGGAATAGGAGGTGATTCAATAGTTAGCAACATAAACATCTGTTAAAATAGCTTTTTATATTTTGGGTTTTTTTTTTGATACTAAGGCACAAGTAGGTATTTTAAACTCGTCTCAAACTCAGTATGTAGCCCAGACTGGCTTTAAACTTGCAGCAGTCCTCTTGCCTCAGCTTTCTGAATGCTGGGATTACAAGCGTGTGCCACCACTCCCAGCAAAATAGCAGTCGTTGTCGTCATTATTGTTATTGGTGCTACCATTGGATCCTCTCTTTGCTTTACTTACCATGATAACAGGAAGGGGATACATTGCTATGTTGCTCCACCCTGCCTTGTATCCAAGAGAATAGTGTAGAAAGTCAGAATAAGAAAATATTTGCACATTTTTCATAGAAAACTTACTTATATGCATATCACCTTTAAAGATATTCACTAAATGTGTAGATATTTTTACATACAGTTGTATAAACTTTTCCAGGCCTTTCCAACCTTGTCATTAGGTGCACCTTATGAGCTTAGATTCATCATCCACTGGGATTATCAGGATGCCAAGCTATTTCATATTCTGTTCCAAATCCTCACTTCCCAGGAATGCTGAGCTTTACCATGTAGATGGTACATATCATCTTGATTGTCATACAGTCTTTGCTTTGCATCCCAATGGGCACTTAGGACTACATCTCCCGGTGAAATGAGGTACTCATCATTTCTCTCTACCACCTGTCACTACTACTGCTGACTTCTCTGTCTGTCTCCTGCTTCTGTGGCAGTGGGAGAGGATTTATGTTCTGAAGCTTTCACAAGCATTTCTACCTCTAGATGGGTTTCAGCCAGAAACCTGGCTCTTCTAGTTTATATCTGTCTTGCAGCTTTCTGATAATTGTCCTGGAGAATATTTGAATGGCTTGTCTTAGGTTACAAGGAAACAATATGCTCGACCATTCTCAAACTCATGTCGAAAAACTAAGCCTAGGTATTTGAATGCTCATGTACCCCACTATCTCTGGCAGTTTCCAGTGTATGGAGCCCCAAACATCTGCACAGGTGGTTTTTCAAAACTGTACTTGGGGTGATTCCTGGAAACATGTCACAAACTATACCATGATAATCTAAGCATTCCCAAAGTGAGTGTACAGATTAGCCTCCAGGTTTTGAGGACTTTCCTATAAAAGGATGTATTGAAACAAGTACAGCATGTATTTGAATGTAATTGCCATCATTCATTGGGTTACCAAGGTCGTGAGCACTATGTGAAATACTAGAAACAGTATAGATGTAGCTGGTTGTTAATACTAAAAACTATACATTATTGAGCAGGCTGTTCTCTGTGCTTACTTATTTAGCTTTGCTTCTTTTAAAGGATAACTGCTGTTCTCCCAATTCACTGGGAACTATATTTAATAAGATAGCCCTTCATAAAGAGAATGGATTTGTTCTAGAAAAGCTGCCTGTGTACTATTTTGCTATTGATATCCATTTTTAAATCAGAGGTACTATTCCACTACTTGTTTGTGCCTCATAAAATATCACCACAGTTAATAATGCAGAAGGCCTCAAGATCTGTGGCCCAAAGAAAATTCATGTTTTTGTTTTTTGGTTTTTTTTGGTACCAGGGATTGAACTCGGGTCCTTGCGCTTGCAAGGCAAGCGACGGAACCACTGAGCTAAATCCCCGGCCTGAAAATTCATGTTTTTATAGGAGTATTTGTATTCAGTAAATAGCAACACACAAATGTAGGTTTTTTTGTTTGTTTGTTTTTGCCAGTGTTTGTGATTGAATCTGGGGCCACATGTGTGCTAGACAAGCACTCTACCACTGCACTAAATCCCAGCCCTGAATACAAGATTTTTGAGATTACTTTCTTATTTGTTTCAATAGGTCAAGGACTTAAAGAATAAAGAAACATGACATCTCTTCAAAAGTATTCTAATCGATCAAATTTCTATATAAAAATAAAAGTGTATAAAATTATTCCATTTTAGCAATTCAAAGGCTTGGTTGATCCAGTCTTATTCTTCCACATACTTCCTTAGAAATGAATAGGCTGAAAATTAGTGTAAATAGGCTAAGATCTGGTCAGTATATAATCAATCAGTAGCAGCCATTCAATTTATGGCGATCGTTCATGTGTCAATCTTGACACAATGGAGATTGAACGCATTCTGTGAATTTTAGGCTTTGGTATATGGGATACGATAGCAACAAATACTTGCATGTTAACTGTGACCAGTGCATTGAAACATTCATGCTGTGATTAAGAATGCTTTTCTCTGAGGTGCTTATTTGTTGAAAGCAAAAATGCCAAGTTTTTCTAATCATCTTTTGATTAAATAGCTCAGAACTTAATTATAACTCCCTGATACCTAATTCTGAATTGACAGTTCCATCCTAGGGCTGGACATAAATAGATCAATCCAGCTTCTACCCTCGAGGAACTATGAAAGTAGCAGTAAAGCTAAACAACAAATGAGTCCTACCCATAAAATTTAATGACTTCCAAAATAAGGGAAGTTCAAGGTAAGTATATTATTATTATTTCTTAACAATATCAATAACAACAACGAAGACAAAAGTTTGTAAGAAGACACAAGGCTGAGACTCAGAGTACAAGTAGGAGTTAATCAGATAAAGAAAAAGAATATATATATATTTTTTCCAGGCAGGCTGAGGGAAAGTAATGTGTGAAGTCCAGAGTCAAATACGAGCTGGACGTTGCAAGCGGCCGAGATCTTTCCCAGCTAATCTTTTGGTGGACACAACTGTTAGTTATCCATCATGCCAGTCAGGCAGCTGGGAAATGTCTGCTCCTTGGCCCATGTTTTTAAGAACCCTACTAGTGTTTACTCCCCTTAAAATGCATTAAGTTTGCCAGGTATGGTGGTGCACGCTTGTAATCCCAACACTTAAGAGACTGAGGCAGGAGGATGGCTGTGAGTTTGAGGCCAGCCTGGGATAAATAGTGAGTTCAAGACCAGACTGAATTACATAGAAAGACCCTGTCTCAAAAGAGAAAAAAATACTAAATTTGTACTCACAAGCCACATGGATTTAAGATGAACCTAAAACAAGTGCTTTTATTTACTTATTTATTTTACCTTACTTCTTGTTTCTTTTCTCTGCTAATCTCCCTTAGAGTAAATATAGAAGAGGTTCTGTTAATTATACTGTTTTCTCCCAAATATGAAAGCTTTGTCAGGATCTAGGGCAGAGGAGAGGGAGTGGCAGACAGTGTGATCACCCTAATGGCAGGAGAATTCCAACGGGTTCTTCTAATAAATATGAAAGCAGTCTCAGGTCAATGTGCCTGCTTTGGACAATAAAGCAGAGTTAGGTCTCAGATGGCTGGGGAAGCAGTTGCAAGACAAATAACAGATATTCCTTCTTTCAAGCTCTTTCCTTTCTCAGGCTCTTTTTTTTCTTTTTGTCTTTCTTTGTTTCTGGGTATAGATGAGATTTTAAGTCATAGTTTTTCAATGACAGTACAAGACTGGGGAGGCCAAGGGAAGCATTTGTCAAAGTAAATGAGAGGACACTGAGCCAGGAGTACAGGTAATTATTTTTGAAACTAGTCACTAAGCTGATATAATATAAATGTGGCTTTCAGCTTAGCTCCAGGCAAATCTTTAAATCAGAGTACAAGATTTATGATCCTTAAGTAAAAGGGAAAACATCTTTAGAAATGAAAGAATAATGAGCTTATGATCAACACTATAGACAACAAATAACAAGCTGTTGTCTCTTTGAAATTTAAGTCTTCATTACTTTCTGCCTTGGTTATTATAGCATTTTTCTAAATCATCTTTCTTCCTTGAGTCTTAGGCCTCCCCTTCATTTATTTGTTTAAACTACATTTATTATCTCTTATGCACTGAATATTGTTCTGGGGGCTGGGTATGGCGAAACAGTGCCTGTTCTTGAAGGGCTTACATTGTAGTGTGTGTGATGTTAGGGACAAACAACAAATGGGCACATCAACATAACAATAAATTCCTATTATAATGGATGCTGTGGTACCAACATAAGTGTCATTGATTCATTACTTTGAAGCAGGTGATCAAGAAACCCTTCTCTAAAAGATGACTTTTTTCTCTTCTTTAAAATTAGTCTCCTGTGATACATAATGAATACATTCATCTTAGGGAACTGGTACATATACACAGCACATCTTAATCCTTTTCACTTCCCCTTTCCCTCCCCTCCCTCACATCTCCCCTATCTCTAGATTCTCTTCCCATATACACAAAGTCTACCTTCTATTTCCTATCATCCGTCTTTTGTTTTGCTCTTTATTCATACTTTGAGCTTCTCATATAAGAGAAATCATGTGATATTTAACCTCCTGTGTCTGATTTATTTCACTTAACATTATGGTCTGAAGGTGCATTTATTTTCTTATAAATGTTCCAAATTTATCCTTTTTATGGCCAAGTAGTACTCCATTGTATATCACATTTTCTTTACTCATTCATCTCTCTTTTATTTTTGGTACTGGGGATTGAATTTGGGTCCTTGCGCTTGCGAGGCAGGCGACAGAACCACTGAGCTGAATCCCCGGCCCCTACTCATTCATCTCTTGATGAGCATATAGGCTGCTTGGAAGATTTAGCAAATTGAGAGCTTAATATATAAAAATATTAGTATTCCTGGCATAGACCAACTAGAACAACAATCCAAGATGGAAACAGGGAAGCAGTACTACAATTTCAAGCAAAGGCTTGTGAAACTATGCTACTGTGGCCTACAGAGGGCAGGATGGCAGGAATAGAGAAAAAGGAGTGATAGGAGATAAGGTTTCAAATTAGGTAGGTTATGTCGGCTTTATTAGAAGGGTGAGGCATTTGGATTTTTATTCTTAGTGTAAAGAATAGCCATTAGGACATTATAAACAGACAAGTAATAGAATAGGGTTTTATTTTTAAAGCATTTTAAAATATCTGTAAGTTCATAGTGATGTAAATAAAATGACTTGATAAATTAAGTAAATAAATAAATGAAAATGAATGGACAAATCTTTCTTGTATTAGGTAAATCCTAAACAACAGATGCAGATCTTTCCTCCTCCAGGAGGTGGAGCGAATTCCTTTCCCCTTGACGGTGGGTTGGGTTTAGTGACTTAACTTGTCAGAACAGAGTATATATATATATATATATATATATATATATATATATATATATAAGTAACTTTGCATTGGAGAAACCGGCAGACACCAAGGGAACGAAGTAATGAAGGTAGCATAACTAGATAGGAGTCTTGTAACTAATACATATTATAGGGCCTGCACATGATCATGTCAAGATATGGTAGTGGTAGTCACTACTGTGGTAGTCATTCTCAAAATCCACAATCATGAGAAAACATCAGACAAACCTAAACCCGAAAACATTATATAAATACCTCATCTGGGTTCCTCACAACTATCAAAGTCATGAAAACCAAGGAAAGACCGAGAAACCGTCACAGATTGGAGAAGGTTAAAGAGATGCAACAACAATGTAATAAAGAGTCCCAGGTTAAAACCTGGTTTAGAGCTGAAACAGTGACATCTAAATTGAATTACTAGAAATATACTAATTTTTCAGTTTGGAAAAATGTACTGTTTTTCATAAGATATTAACATTGTATAAAGTATATACAGGAAATTTTGCAGTCTTCAGATCTTTTCTGTAAGTCCAAAGTTATCCTCATGAAATTTAAAAAGAGAACTCTAGCTTGCTTCCCTTTGACAAATACACTGAAGTTAGGGTGCGAGAGAAGAGGCAGAGAGACCAAGAAGTACTAGGTTTATTGGCGGGGAACAAAGGAAAAATAAGAGTTACTTCCTTAAAAGATATGTATAATTATTTCATTTATTTGTTTATCATTTTTTGAGACAGGGCCTTGCTATGTATTCCAGGCTGGTCTTGAACTCACTATGTAACACAGGCTGTTCTAGTTAACGATAACTATAGCATACAACTTTTTCTGAGCTGTAAAATCATACCATGTTCTTTGCTAAGAGTTTTACCTTCATTGCCACATTGAATCCCATTTTTGTAAAAGTGCTTTTCCTATTTTTGGTTTACCCGTGGAGAGGCTAATAGAGGAGATGGCTGTTGAAGGTATTGTTCAAACCCAAAAGCAGCACTTTGCTTACTTTGTAACAACAGGTATAACTGAGGCTGTCCTGGTGAAACCAGGACACAACGCCTTACAGTTGGTATGAAAATGAGTGTGCAGAAGGCCACACAATTAGCAAGTGACACACTAGAGCTTTGGAATGAAATATATATTACAGTTATCATTCCAAAATTCATGGTTTTAATGGTTATACTGACAATCAATTGGTACTATATTATGAGAATATTGCTCATAGATAAAAATGTTGTTGCTTGGAGGTTGGCTAGTACAATACGTAACTAACGAGAAAGTGGTTATTACAGTACTTCACAATAGTAAACAATCAATAAATGAGAATTGGTGAGTTTTATGTTTACATTTAGCCAACTTTCTTTGGCCCTATGTAGTACCTTGCATCATATTTTACTGGCAGGTTGTGCTAGCTTTTTAATGAATATTTATTGAATGTACTCTAAGACTTCAAAGATGAGAATTAGATTGATGGGTCAAGGGAGCACCCAAAATCTACCTGGTATCCAGAAACAGCTCAGAGAATGTTCCTTCATGATAGAGGCCCCCACTTTTTCTTTTTGAAGAGCTAGGGCCAGGAACAGAAACTTTGGTTGGAAAATGCTGTGTTGTTCATCATGGTAAATTAGGGAGTTGTCCTTGCATTACTCCAAGAAAAGCACAAATTTTAAAGAGACTGTCTTAAGCCCATACATCTTGTATCCTCTGTTACCATCTGCTAATAACTGAATTAATATGCATTTCTTTATAAATATTTAAGCCTGCTGTGTAGCCCAGGCTAAGGAGAAGCTATTGTTATTGATTACCTGAGGCATTTTTTTTCCATTTTTGGGTTGTCCACCTGTGAAATCCCAACTCTAAATATCAACTGTAGATGCTTTACTGAATATTCACCCTGTGACCATGTAATTTGACACAATGAATTTTCTCCAAGGGCTGCCTTTGCTATTTTAAATAATACAGTGTAGCTGGAAGCATACACATTTTGCTTTGCCTTCTTCAAGGCAGGATTATACTTAGTTTTTAAATCAATGCAAGTAATATTATTAAATTACTTATGAAATAGTTTTCACAATACAATGTACTAACCAGTATACAAGCATGGGAAGCTGCCAGGCACCATGAAGTAATATTCAGATATGGCTGTTTGCCATCAGAATTTCCTTCTGAAAATTTTTCATGTGATTTTTGTTATTAGAATTCGAACTGGACAGCTTACCTTTTATTTTCAGGGTTATATACCTTGCACTTTAGTTGATTGGAGAATATAAAACACAATAACTACCTTCATGGATCTTACTGCATAATTATATTTATATTATGTAAATTATTAAATATCTACTGTTTTATAACCATCTTTACGTGGAATAATTTCTTTATCCTTTGCAACAACCTCATGATTTAGACAGAGTTGTCCTTCTTACATTGTATACCAACATTTAAAGAGGCAAAATGTACCTGTATGGCAAAGAATATAATTAAATCCAGGAGACCTTTGATTCTAAAATACATATTTTTTAATGGCAAACCATAGTTTGTTTTTATGGAGCAAGTAGAGCATAAGAAAAATTTTGTATAGTGTATTCATCTTTAGAATTCTACATTTTCTCAGTGTTGATAGTTTAGGTTATACATATATACATGCCTATAGTTTTATCTGACTTTTCTGCTAAGAACTGCTTTAATGTTTAATCTTAATCTCACACAAAAGTAAGAAATTCATGCTGACAGCTAGGTTCCTCTGTCTCTTCAAGTCGAATTTACCTAAATGAACATGTGGTTCACCAGGACTTGGTTTAGAGATCATTTCTTTCATGAAAATATGATTGTATCAGATTTTGGCTTTTTATGATGAGAGAAGTGTGAATCTTAGCTTGTTTAAATGGAATGTGATGATTGTGACAAGGAGTCACCAGACCTGTCTGACCTGAAAGGTGGCTATTTCAAGGTATTTTAATCCTGATGAATTCAGTTTGAAGTTATGTATAGTTATCTGATAACTAGACACGGGTCAGTGTGTATCAGACTAACATGCCTATAATGAGTTGAATATGGGATTCTACCGAAATTAATGTTTTGCTTTTGCTAACTGCATAGAAATTTCTCTGTGAGTTTAACATGGGATTGGCTTTATTGACATTGATGTTTTGTATTATCATATATGCCACTAGCATATATGATTTTTATCATTTGAATGAAGTTTAGATGTTCCCAAATGAAGGCTACAGCGATACCTCAAGTCTGTTCCTTATGTCTTAACTCATATCTTAGAATAGTAGTTCAGTAGGGTGGTAGGTGGCCATAAAATTTAGACAAATTTAACCAGAAGTAAATGACCTATATTTAAACCTATATTATCACTTTTTGAAATTAAGAGTTCCAAGGAAGCTGTTATATTTAGTACATGGAGGGTTAAGAGAGCATTCATTAATATGTATATGTGGATATAGGGGTCCAGTTTGAAACTGAATTCAGATGAAGTCCATGTGTCCCAGAGATAAATGTTTCTCTCTATAAATTGTCATATGCAACCAAAAGAAAAAGCACAAATGTGAGCTTCTCTGCAATTGAGAAGTTTTACTTTGATGAAAGTTTTGTCCAATTTCAACAATCTTACCTTAAAAATCTAAAATTTAAGCCACATTGAAGGAAAGATTGTGTGTACAAAAAAGTCACTTCCTGTATGTAATATAACATGCTTCACTTGGACAATTTTGGGTGCGAACTGTAGAATTCTATGCTCATATCATTCAGAAATGTATTAAATTTGAGATTTTCTTTTACCCTCATATGGAAGAAAGTGCTAAATTAATTGTTTTTGCACATGTACTCACTGAAGTATTGCGTATAATGCCCCAAATTATTTTTTAAAAATGAACTCCTAAAGGGCCATATTGGAAAACTGTTATAAATTGATGGAAAAATGCTTTACAAGTGAAAAACACACTGCACAAAATTATTCCTGGCACAAGAAAAAATAGAGTTATTCTTTACAAAGAAGGAAAGCTTTTATCATACATGCACTAACATAATATTGATCCCATACATTCCACGACTGTGGTGAATTTTCATGCCCTATCAAAAAAGGATTATACCTGCTAAATGTTATTGGGTTTTTTCTACTTCTAAAATTACTTAGGAATAGTGTCTTAGATAAACTTAAACAAGAATATGGAGGAGTACCTCTAGTGTAAGAAAAACATACAAACAAGAAATGTAAAGGAAAAATTGGTACAATTTCAAATGTTGCATGAAAAGCTCTACTTGCAACAGTACATTTCTGTATTATTTTTTTAAGCTCAATAATGCAAATTACTGAATAAACAACTACTTTCATCTTTTACTGCTTGGCCAATCTACTGAAATTTAAATGCCAGCAAAGAAGTGGCTTAATGCTGATAGTTGAAGAGGAGAGGAAAAAAGAAATGATGAGAGTAATGATGAGAGTTTAGAGTGGTGATGGTGAGCCCTTTGGAGCTTCCAATGATAACAAACAGCTGGATGCAGTGTGCCTAACACAGGTTCACCACCACTGATTTGGAGGAACTTCCATTATCGACTGTGTTATATAGGTCTCTTTGTTTCATATTCAGTGTGACTTTGCAATGTAGATGACAGTATATCCCCATTTTACAAGAAAAAAGAACATTTAGGTGTTTTGTCCAGTGTTAATGAGCTTATAGGGCTGAAATCAAATTCAAACTACTTTATGATGACTGGACTTAGTGATATTTTTGACATTATGATGCTAAAAAGCATACCCATTGTAAACATTTTGTTTTCCACTTTCAGTTCAGTATTCTAGAAATTACACGAGATATTCAATATCTCACTATAAAACAGGCTTTGTGTTAGAGAGTAGGTCCAATTGTATGCTAATTTAAGTGTTATGAGCATGTTTAAAATAGGCTGTGCTAAGCAATGATATTCTACAGGTTAGTTGTATTAAATGTATTTTAGCTTATGATATTTTCACTTTATAATGGTTTTATCAATGTAAATTGAGGAGCATGTGAGAGCTCTCTCTGATTCTGACATATTTATTATCTCTGCTGTAGTACACTGACTTTCAGTGAAAGGTTTAAATAATCCATACTGTAGGTAATATACACCATTAGAATTTAGTTGTTATTAAAGTAATAAATTTACTAATTTTAATGTTTACTATTGATAAAATGAATAAACTATTCTTCTTTTTTTTTTTTTTTTGGGTACTGGGGATCGAACTCGGGTCCTTGCACTTGCGAGGTAGGCAGTGGAAGCACTGAACTAAATCCCTGGCCCTAAACTATTATTCTTTATTAGACTCTTATTTGACCTCTGGACTGTGGGCTTTGCCAAATACTTTAATTGCTCCCTTCTGTCTCTCATTTCCTAAAAAATCAGGCAGAATGCTGACAGAACATAGTTAAATATTAGTTCCTATTTACTTCTTATCATCATAAGTTGCTGTTTAGTTTTTGTTTGTTTGCTTTATTTTGTTTTTTGAGACAGGGTCTCATTCTGCAGTTAAGGCTGGGCTTGAACTCACTCTGTAGCCCAGGTTGGCCTTGAACTCACAGGAATCCTTCTGCCTCAGCCTCCCCAGTGCTGAGATTACAGGCATGCACCACCATGCCCTGTCTATAAATTGCTGTTTAAATAGGATTGTGACTCATTATATAACTGCATTCTCTAGCTGTCTTATTTTAGTACACTATCACTAAATCAGAAGTTTTTTCACAATTATCATCTTGGGAAATAATAGCAAAGTTGTATTGAGAATTAGGATTGTGACTCATTATATAACTGCATTCTCTAGCTGTCTTATTTTAGTACACTATCACTAAATCAGAAGTTTTTTCACAATTATCATCTTGGGAAATAATAGCAAAGTTGTATTGAGAATTAGGATTGTGACTCATTATATAACTGCATTCTCTAGCTGTCTTATTTTAGTACACTATCACTAAATCAGAAGTTTTTTCACAATTATCATCTTGGGAAATAATAGCAAAGTTGTATTGAGAATTGAGATTTTTTTGTTTGTTTGTTTGATCAAAGAAAAACACAAGATTCCTCCTTTCCAGGAATACATTGGACATGGGAGAGGCAAGGAACAGATCCTACTACATTACTGAGTATCTAGATCAGAGTTGTTATGAAGATTAAGTAATTTATTATATGGAATACATCTGAAACAGGACCTGGCATGTGAAAGGCACTATATAAGTATGAGCTAATATTATTACAGAGTGCCATAGAAAGTTCCAGGGTGCCGTGGATATGAAGTGGAGGGGTGAGAAAGACAACTGGCAGGTCCTGAGAGGTCCTTTCAGCTCATCCATCTGAAGGCAATGCTGTACTGACAAACAGACCGGAGGATCAGTGGAATAGACTAGAAGATACAGGAACAACTCCACACATACTCAGCTACCTCCTCTTTGACAAAGGAGTCAACCATCCAAACTGGAGGAAAGATATCCTTTTAAATAAATGGTGTTGGAAAAACTGGATTTCAACTCGCCAAAGATTAAAACTAGACCCATATCCTTCACCATGCACTAAACTAAAATTGAAGTGGATTAAAGATCTAAATATTAAAAAAGAAACACTAAACTTGTTGGAAGATAAGTTAGGTAGAACTCTCAAAGACATTGGCATAGAAAAAAAACTTTATGAACAAATCCTCAGTAGCACAGGAAATTAGCACAAACAATCAACAACTGGGATCTCATCTTATTAAAAAGCTTCTGCACTGCAAGAGAAACCACCAACAGAGCTAAGAGACAACCTAAAATATGGGAAAAATTTTTTACCAGCTGTTCCTCAAACAAAGGTCTACTATCTAGAATATATAAAGAACTCAAAAAAATCAGACCCCCCCAAATTTAAAGATCCAATTAAAAAATAGGCATCTGAAATGAACAGACATTTCTCAATCAAAAAAGTAAAAGCAGCAAATAAACATGAAAAAATGTTCAACATCACTGGTCATTCAAGAGATGTAGATGAAAACAACGCTCAGATTCCATCTCACCCCAGAAAGAATGGCTGCTATCATTAAATCAACCAATAACAAATGCTGGCAGGGGTGTGGAGAGAAAGGAACCCTTCTCCATTGTTGGTGGGAGTGCAAACTGTTGCAACCACTGTGGACATCAATATGGAGATACCTCAAACAACTAGGACTAGAGGTCCCATTTGACTCAGCTAGTCCCCTGCTGGATATCTTCCCCAAAGAATTAAAAGAATCATACCACAGTGATATATGTGCACCCATGCTTATAGTGGCACAGTTTGTAATAGCTAAAACTTGGACACAGCCCAAATGCCCATCAACTGGAGATTGGATAAAGAAGATGTAGTTTTTCTATAAAATGGAGTACTACTCGCCATAAAGAATGAGAAACTAGAGACATTTATAGCTAAGTGGATGCACATTGAGGCCATACTCTTTAGTGAAATAAATAGGACACACATGTAAATACCAAATAGTTTCTCTGGTGTGAAAATCTAAAAGGGTAAATAAGAATCAAAATGTATAATTGATATTGTGAAATGGGAAGAAAAGGTCTAAGGGAGTAGGGAAAGCAGGAGAGGTAGGGGAAAGAAAAGAAGGGAAAGAAAAAATATGAGAAAAGGAAAAACATGGAAAAAAAGTCTTTATAAATAGGGGAAGGAGGAGGGAGTGAAGGGAGGGCAGGGGAATGGTGAAAAAATAAGAACCAAGATACTTCATGTAAAGGTACAAGATCCTAATGGTGACTGTAACTGTATTGTATACCTAAAATGTACCAATAAACTTAATGAAGAAAACAAAAAAGAAGGTGACGCTGTGTTCTGGCAAGGAACAAGCTGTTAGCACCGAAAGTCAGAATGTTCATGAAGATTAAAATTAAATATGTTTCTCCTTGAAATTGCATAAAAGGAACTCTTTTCCTTTTTAGAATTACAAATCTCTTTTAAAAATATTTTATTTTCTGCTAAAGTCAAGTTAGGATTTTCTATTTAACACACACACAAAAAAAGAATTCCAAGAAGAAAAATTGGAGCAGCAGCACCCACCTTGCTTAGTATATTTCAGAAAGGCAATCGTCAACATGGGAAGATCATTCTATACTGAAAAATTCACAACTTATAAAGTAGTGAGTCCAGGTCAGACAAGTGTGAAACTGTCCATTTGTCCTCAGTAAGGGAGCTTCTTCAGTTGTCTGTATTTATCTATATTTTATATGTACACTCTAGTTCTTTGATCATTTTCAAAACTTACCTAGAACGAAAAGAAAGAAATTCCAAGGTGAACTATGCAATTCACACATTCTACTAAGGTTTTTTCCTAGTAGAGGCTGGATGAAAAGATGGGCTTGCCTTTCATTTTCAAAACACTTTACCCAAATGATAAAATTGTTTAAAATCTTCTATCAAAAATGAGGAAAAGTAAGAAACTAAAAGCCATAGCACCAGAAATTCCTTTAAAAAAATTTATCAAAGTTGAGTGAAACAGCAAACACCTGTAATCCCAGCACTCTGGGAGCCTGAGGCAAGAGGGTCACAAGTTTGAACAGAGCTTGGATCTCTTAGTGAGATCCTGAATCAAAATAGAAAATGAAAATAAAATGACATATAAAGAGAAAAAGGCCTGGGGGACGTAGCTCAATGCAAAGGGCCTGGGTTCAGCCCCCAGTATCACTAAAAATAAAAGTGCAGGTTTGATTTTCTAGAGTAATTTTAAGTTTACAGAAAACCCATTTGGAAGGTGAGAGTTCCATACTGTCCTGGCCCTCCCCCATGCATCACCTCCCGTACTGTAAGCGTGTGGCATGAGAGAAGTGCATCCATCAAGTAGTCCTTATCACTGAGTCCACAGTTTACATGAGTGTTCTCTCTTGGTGTTATACATTGTATGGGTTTGGACAAGCAACGTTTCATTTTAAGAAGAGAACAGTATCCTTGTGGTGAAAATACAACCCAAACCTGAGAAGGAAGCTGTTTGCAGTTGTGGTAAAACTGCTGACTTTCCAGAAGCTCTGCAAGGGTACATCCTCTGGCAAGGGCATCAACTCCAAACCTAGAGCAGCAGAGTTTAAATCCTATAGCCTCAAGCTTCACATTGCTTTATACTGCTTAACCATTTTCACTGTTTAATATGTTACAAAGGCTCTGGCCTTCAAAGTAATGAAGGGCAAACATGAATGACAATTGCAAAATTTATTTTTACTGATGGCTGAGAAGAAAAGAATTACAAATAACACATTTTAGACTGACTTTGCAGAGTTACAGACGTGAAGTGGGGAGGCAGAAAACCAGTTTTTAAAATAAATTGCTTCAAGAATTCATAAGTCTACTTTACAGAAAAAAATATTATTGGCCATATCCAACCATAAATATGTACAAACATATATCTCACATAAAATTACTAGTACTATTTAAATTTTGTCACAACCTGTATGACTCACAGTCTGAACAAAAAATTGGATTAAAACCGTCTTGCCCTACTGTCTAACAAGCAGCATTATTTTCAAGGGAGGAAATTAAGCCTGACTACCCAAATTTAAATGAGTAAACACACTTATGGTCAAAAGGACAAAAGTGTTTGTATTAATCAACTTTCTTTTAGCTGACACAAAATACCTGACACCCACAATTTAAAAGAGGAAAGTTTTAATTTATCTCATAGTTTCAGCACATATACTACATGTTCAGCAGGCTCCAAGACAGAAACATTATGGAGGAAGGGCATGATGGAGCAAAGATACTTAGTTCATGGCCACTGGGAGCCAGAACAGGAGAACAATGCCATAGAGGAACGGGTGAGGGACTGTATATAGTACTCAAGATCACACCTGCATGACCCACCCAGACACACCAGGAGCCTACTTTACTATTCAGTATGTGTTACTGAACCCAATGAAGTTGACATATCAGAATTAACGATCACATTATTAATGTATTCCATCTTTAAAACACTTTTAAAAGGTCTTATGAGAGGTAATAATAATTCAGTTAATTAATTTGGGAAGAAATATTTTCAAAGTAATGAGAAAGTATAGTAGAAAAATGCTATTTAAAATTTGGGGCTAAGATTTTAATTTAAAAATGCTTTATGAATGATCTGGACTTTAAAAAAAATGGAAGCAGAACAGCACAGTATCTGTATTTTTATTTTTATTTTTTTGAGACAGAGAACTCCCTATGTAGTTCAGGCTGGTCTTGAACTCACAGCGATACCCTGTCTCAGCCTTGTGAATGAATGCACCTCCACACCCAGCTAGTATCTGCATTTTTAATGTTACCTCATCCTTTGTAGATCTGATGCAAATTGTCTCCCTGGGCCATGTTTTTAGAATATTTCCTTAAACAAGAATAGGTGAGTAATCCTGAAGAGGCAGGCTCAGGCTTGAGAAAATTTAGCAGTTAGTATTTTCAGAAGACCCAGGATTCAGTTTTCTAGAAGAAGAAAATCAAGAGGAGAAAGGATTCTGGATAGGCAGATAGACTTGGAAAAGAACAGGTTGAGTTAAAGTTTTTGTATATGCAGCACATACATCTATGCAGTGGAAAATTGGACATGTAAGTTTGTAACTCAAAGGAAAAGTCTAGGCTTGCAAATAGAGATTTGGGAGTTGAATTAGTCTGCAAGGACTGCCATGACAAAGTACCAGAAACTTGATGGCTTAATTTAATTTTTCAAAGCTCTGGGGACAAGAAGCTTGAGATCAAGGTGTTGAGGGCATGTTGGTTTGTTCTAAGGCCTCATTCCCCTGGCTCGCCAATGGCCATGCTCTTGCTGTGCCCTCACATGATCTTTTCTCTGAGTATGCAACACCTGGGATCTCTTTGTGTGTCTAAATTTCCAGTCAGATTAGATTAGGGCCCATTCTAATGAGTTCATTTGAATTTAATCAACTCTTCAAAGGCTTTGTCTCCAAATATGCTCGCTCATATTACGAGGTGCTGGGGGAAAACAGTTCAGCCTCTAACAGAAGCCATCAGTAAGTAAGAGAGCAATCAGTAGACTTAGACTAAGAATGGAACCCTTGGGCGCATTAGCACCTAATGATTGATAAAGGGCTGGGAACCCATGACAACAACAGAAGAATGCTTAGAGAGATGTACAGAAAGCTAGAAGGATGATATTTCAAGGAGGTGAAGCAGAGTCTTTTTTTCATGTGGAGTCCATGATCCCATTCTGCAGAGACCTGCAAAAATAGAGGAAACAAGTGTCTTCTGATATGGAAACTAGAAATTATTGACAATACTAGGGAAAGCAGTCTGCTGAGTGGTGCTAAAAGTTATATTTTATTGGGCTGATAGCTAAATTAAGGGCAAGAAAGTTAAACACAACCTATTAACCTAACCTGGGAATTAGGCATATGTGTAACTTGTGATATTCTATTTTAACTGAAATGGTAAATATTGCTTTACTGGATAGACGTTACTTTAGTTTGGATGCTATAACAAATTAACATAGATGGGATGTTTTATACAACAGAAATTTACTTTTCACAGTTCTGGAAGCAAGACTTCTCATATCAGAGTGCCAGCATTGTCAGGGACTGGCGAAAGGCTCTCTTTTTGGTTTTGTAAATTGCTGTCTTCGCACCTTGTTGTCATGTGGAAAAAGGAGAGAGAGAGAGAGAGAGAGAGAGAGAGAGGCTTTCTTATAAGTCTTCTTATAAAGGCACTGATCTGAACATGAGGAAAGTACCAAAGGCTCCATCTTCAAATACCATCACCTTGAGGATCAGAAATTCATTTAATGAAGTTTGGAGTACATAAACATTTAACCTATTAGCAGTAGTAATTTCACAGGCATAACACCTGAGTTGTCATATACTAAAAACATAACTCAAGGCAACTTCTTGAATCCTAAAGCCCTAGAGGAGCATAGAATTGTTGGCAAGCTGTATTGAGGAGACAGATACTGTTCCTTGGGATGCTTCTTGATGTCACCACTAAATGGACCAATTATCTGAGATTTATTATTATTTTATACTTTGCTTTTATCTTCTTTGTGTAAGAGAGTTATAAGTCAAGTGAATGATTGGTGATCACTTTAATTCCCTGAAATATCTTTAAGGGTTAGAATCTAGACATCAAAAGAGACCTTTTTTTTGAAGATGATTTGATAAAAACAATTCCAGTAGTAGTAGTTTTGGTCTTAAAGGAATAGGGTATATAAACAAATCAATACTAAGCTTAGCTACAAGTAGATATGGTTGTGGTGTAATGGATAAGCTGCCAATCAATAGTCATGATGTTAATAATTTTCATTTGGAAGTTATTGAGAGCCTGAAGACCTGTAATAATTAAATACCATTTTTCTTCCTTGTGTTCTCAGGTTTAACTTCTGTGTTAATTATAGTTTCAGCACACCTTAAGTTAGAAAACATTCAAATTTTACATTACGTATTCTAGCTATTTAGTAGTGTTATTATTCTGTATTTAATTTTAGGTATTCTAATAAGCAAGAGGTTTCTATAAGAGATTCCTGAGGTCAACTTATACAAAAATTTTAGCAACTGTTTTTATTATTTTATTCTTATTATATAAAATGTTGGTACTGGCACTTAAAAATTGCCAGTTTGTTTTCAGTGAATAACAGTGCATGATCAATAAATTGTCAAGGTTGATCTAATTTCATTTCTTGCCCTTACAACTCTTAGGGAGAGAACAAAGGGTGTGTTTTAAAATGTTAAAGTGTGCCCCGTAGTGATGACCTTATACCTATGTCAGGAACTATTTTAAATATAATAAGATCTTGAAGCATACTACCAGAGTAATTCTTGCCTCATTATATACTAGAAATATTTATTTATCCATCTTCTTCTATTATGAATGAAGTCAAGAATTTTGTTTAATTTTGTTTTAATTGTAATTTGTTTTCCAGTGATGATATAATATCTGGCACATATGCACTCACTAAATATTTGGAGTAAGTAAATGAATTTAGAACAATTATATTTGTGTAATGGTGCATCAAAGGTTGATCTTTAGAATGAATGTCCAATACAAAGCAAAAGGTACTAAAAGATTTGGTTCCTTCCTAGTTAAAGGATAGTGTTAATGAAATGAACTATACTAAAGAACAACTAATTTTTCACCAGGGCTAGTAGGTCAAGATAAACATGCATTAAAAATAATCCAAGAGATATGGAAACACTGACTTTTTTTTGCAAGAGAGAATAAATCTGCAGCAGTTATCACTGTCTTTTTTTCCTCTCTACCAAAGAGTTCAATACTAATTTAAAAGGAGGATAGAATTCAATCTTATCTGGAAATGGGCTATTGTTACATATGTCTTGTTGGTAGACAGCAGCCATAGAAACATGTAATCCTATTCAAGAGAATGAGTTTCCATCTATAGTGTTTTGTGTGCTCAGCGGTCAAGTGAAGGATTCTGCAGGAAAGTACTGTGATCATTTCTGTTTGTGGGAGGATTTCTGGAGATGTACAGTGAAAATCCTGAAGAAGCAGAGTGAGATCAGGAGTATTCAGGTTGGAATTATAAAGGCAGAACAGCAGTGCACAAGCCTACGATACCATCCTTGTGCTCTGGAACACAGCTTTTAGAAGATGGGGATGAAAACTAGGAGAAATAAATTGCTGATCTCTAGACTGATTAGCCAACTTTATGTATCATTGTCCTTACTTGTTTCCTTAAAAATATCTTTCAGTGTCTGTGTGGAGAAATGCAAGTTCCTTGCCCAGAGTTTACTTTCTCAGTCCTTGGGTTAAAACTGTAATAAGGGGGCCGGGTATTTATCTCAGTGGTTCCACCGCCTGCCTCGCAAGCTAAGGACCTGAGTTCGATCCCTGGTACCAAAAAACCCCACAAAAAACCCAAAAAACTGTAATAAGGAACTGTCATCTGAGCCTGATGTGTGTTTTATTTATGGATATTCCATTAAGGCTTTATTAACAAGGAGTAAATGGTAATTTTCTACTCCAATTAGTTCTGTCTTTTGTGGGAGGAAATTGATTTTCCTCATCTTAATGTGTGAAACTGCAGTGTTCTGTTCTCCATGGTTTCTGAAAGGGCATAAGCACAGATGGAGCACAACTTTTGAGAAATGGCCTGCTTGTAAGGAGCACTTGACAAATACACAGAAACTCCTAGATTTACCCTGGGGTTATTTCCTAAAGAACTCATCATTGATTGGAAATATGGCAAGTCAAAAAATTCTTTGGATACATCTAGCCTAACAAACATCATAGATTAGTAGCAAAGTGCAAGGTAGAATAGTGGTTGTTTACCCTTATGATCGTGTGGTAGATTGGGAGCTGCAGCTAGCTGCATACACACACACACAAACACACACACACACAAATTCAAAATTCAAATTTCAGTTTTCTACTAATTTCATTTCACTTTTGTATTATGTGAATCAAAAAAAGGACAAATCATTGTAAGTCAGGATCTGTCTTTATATACTTTCTCTCCTCCAACTTTAAATTCTGTTCAGCTATGGAACCACATCTTGATTTTATTTCTAATTAACATAAATTTGAGGCTACAGGCACAGTGATATGTTATTTTGGCTACATTTATTAGACACATTTGTCACCACTTGTGAATATTTTGTGAAAATGTTTGAAACATAGAGCAAAGTTGAGAAAGGTTTAGAGTGAACACCTATAAACTCACCACTTAGATTTTAATATTAGTATTTTACTATACTTTAACATGTACATATACATCCATCTATCACTGCATATATCCATTAATCCATCTTACTTTTGATACATTTCTAAGCAAATTGCAGATATCAGCTCATGATCCCCAAATCCTTCAGCTTATATATTATTGGATAGATTAATAATAGCTTCTTAAGATTATTTACAAATACAGATATTTGAAGTTTATTATCAAGCATGCTCAGCCTATAAATCACCACCACTATACCCACTATATACATGGAGGAAATGCTATTGAAATTGAGAAGCCTGTGTGTTTTCTGGCTCCATAGGGAAATTGGATAGGGTCTCCTAGTTCTGCCCTACTCCCAATTCCTTTCTCTGCCACTTGGTTTTCCATAATTAACATGCCCACCAGGCATTGACGTAGCACAAGCCTTCCTCACCTTTCACTATCTGACACCAAAAAGCCCATCTCTGTTTTTCTTCTCATTTTTTTCAACCTATCTTTCTTTAAAATGCCAGTTATCTACACAAAACAGGTTTCAGAGAGTTAATGCATTGATTTTTGTTCCTGCCTGTTTTATTAATCTCAATCTGATATAGAGATGTGAAATGGCAGGGAGTGGCATTCATTGTGTTTTCCACTACACAAAGGAGTAGATTTGACTGGTGTAGAGATGGTAGCCAGAGGGTGCGGGGCTATGACTCAGCCTGGTTCACTGACTGGTGCTTGTCTGGCTGCTGCAGGTCACCTCTAGAGTTATTAGAAAAGTTACTGGCTCCTGTCTCAATCCCAAAACATGTGGATTCGTGGTCTGCTAGAAGGTCTAGGACTCCATGAATTTTTAAAATTTTTGCATGATTATCCTGATATACACTAACTTAGAAGAAAATGTAGATGAGATTATTGGTTAAATATTGCCAGTCCCTTGATGGAAATCTCAAATTATATATCCTCCTATAACCCTCAATTTCTTAATCTGTGTAGTGAAGGTACTGTACTAGATAAGTGTTACTCCATGCTTCTTTCTGTTTTCTAAATTTGTGAGATCACTTAGTCCTTCAGAAGGATGCTTGGGGGAACTCATGTATAGAGGAATAAAAAGATAGGAAATAGATTAGGAAGTCAGACTGAGTTCAGTATTTTTTTTTTTTGGTGGCGGGGGCAGGTATGCATTGTGCAAGTTATTTGATTGCAATTATTTTTTTCTGTAAGAAGGATATAGTAATAATCCTGGCTTCATAAAGCACTTGTGAGAATGAAATGTGTGGTATAATATATGACATATACTAAGCATGCAAAAATCCTGTCGCTTCTAGTATTTGTTACATTTGTTATTACACATGGATGGGAGTGAGTGGAGGGTGTGTGGGAGAGGGGTGGTTATGAAAAAAAGAAAGGCTTCCTGTTATTCTGTGCATTCTGCTGAGCAGGAAGAGTTTGAGCTTTAATTTTACCTTGATCTTTAACTCACTGTGTCTCTTGACAATCATGTGACATCTCTGATACTCCACTTTTTGGATTAAGAGATGAAAGTGTTTCTATGGAAATAGCATCCAACCTCCTTTTAAAAGTTAAGATTCCAGCCGGGGATTTAGCTCAGTGGTTTCGCCACCTGCTGTGCAAGTGCAAGCACAAGGACCCGAGTTCGATCCCCGATACCAAAAAAGAAAAAATTCAGATTCCATTCTGGTGTAATTCTGATGGTTTTTCATGGTACTTACCGAGTAAAGAACACTGTGAGTTTTAAAGCTGATGCTGATCGTATGCTCCTCTTTGCTTTGTTTTCTAAGCTAGTGTGAGGCTCCAGTTAGGACTGAACTGGAGCAGGTCAGGAGCCCCTTTGTGGAGCTGGCATCATGGGTATGGTACTGGACAGTCACACAAGGCTTCACTCTTTGAAAGGCGCTGCTCTTGGCTTACTGCTCTGTAGTTGTCATTCTGATAGACTTCACTTATAAACGAGGGACGTCGTATTTTCATTTTGCACTGGGCCCTGCAAATTATGTAGCCATTCTTTAGTCTTTTAGTAAAAGTAAAATTTCTTTCTAGCCTAGCTTTATATTTTGCTTCATTTGTATTATTCTATTAATATTTCCCATATGTCCTAATTTCATTGTCTATGTGCTCTCCAATTGCTGTGTGTGTGTGTGTTTGTGTCTTCTGTTTTGAGCGACTACATTTCCATTTAGTAAGCAGGCAGAGAATGGATACATAAAAGCAGTAATTCTTCTGTGAAGATTTGCCTTCCCAATTGTCTAGTGACATTTCACTCTTTATCTAAAAACTAATAGTATTTACAGTTTGTGTCATACATATTGATACTGAATTCTATGTTATTTTAAAAAATTAATTTTATTGGTGCATTTTAGGTATACAATATAATGACATTCATCATTGGAAATTTGTACCTTTACAAAATATATCTTGATTCTTATTTTTTCCCCATTCCCCAGCCCTCCCTTCAACAACACCACCCCTCTCTATTTACAAAGACTTTGATTCCATTTTTTCATTTTCTCATATTAATTCCATTCCATTCTTTCCTTTCCCCATCCCTCGCACTTCCCCTTTCCCTTTGACCTCTTCTTGCTATTTCACATTATCTATTATACCTTTTAGTCCTTATTTAAACTTTCAATTTCTCACACTAGAGAAACTATTTGGTATTTACATGTGTGTTCTCTTTATTTTGCTTAAGTGTATCGCCTCAATGTGCATCCATTTAGCTATAAATGTGTCTAATTTCTCATTTTTTATGGCTGAGTAGTACTCCATTTTATAAAAAACCCACATTTTCTTTATCCAGTCTCCAGGTGACGGGCAATTGGTCTGCTTCCAAGTTTTGGCTATTATAAATTGTGCTGCTATGAACATGGGTGCACATATATCATTGTGGTATGATTCTTTTCATTCTTTGGAGAAGAAACCCAGCAGGGGGATAGCTGGGTCAAATGGGACTTCCAGACCTAGTTTTTTGAGGTATCTCCATACTGATTTCCACAGTGGTTGCACCAGTCTACACTCCCACCAGCGGTAGAGTAGGCTTCCTCTTTCCCCACAGCCCTGCCAGCATTTGTTATTGGTTGATTTCATGACAGCAGCCATTCTTTCTGGGTTGCAGTGGAAGCTCAGCCTTGTTTTCATTTGCATCTCTTGAATGACCAGTGATGTTGAACATTTTTTCATATGTTTATTTGCTATTTCTACATTTTTACCTCAGAAATGTCTGTTGATTTCAGGTGCCCATTTTTGGATTGGATCTTTAAATTTGGGAGGACTGAGTTTTTAAAGTTCTTTATAGATTCTAGATAGTAGACCTTTGTCTGAGGAACAGCAGGTGAAAATTTTTTCCCCACATTGTGGGTTGTCTCTTCACACTGTTGGTGGTTTTTCTCTCTGTGCAGAAGCTTTTTAATGAGAAGCAATTCCACTTGTTGATTGTTTGTGTTAGTTCACGGGTAAATGAGGTTTTGTTCATTAAATCTTTTCCCACACCAATGTCTTCAAGAGTTCTACCGAATCTCTGTTCCAGCCAGTTCAGTGTTTCCGTTTTAATATTTAGATCTTTAATCCATTTTGATTTTACTTTAGTGCATGGTAAGAGATATAGATGTAGTTTTAATCTTTGGCAAGTTGAAACCCAATTTTTCCAGCACCATTTTTTTGTTTGTTTTTTGTTTGTTTTGGTACCGAGGATTGAACTCAGGTCCTTGTGCTTGCTAGGCAGGTGGTGGATCCACTGAGCTAAATCCCTGGTCCACTCAGCACAATTTATTAAAGAGGTAATCTTTCCTTCAGTGAGGGTGTTTGGCTCCTTTGTCAAGGATGAGATGGCTGAGTGTGTCTGGAGTTGTTTCTGCATCTTCTAATCTGTTCCACTGGTCCTTAGGTCTGTTTCTTTGCCAGTACCATACTGTTTTTATCACAGTAGCTTTTTAGTATAGCTTCAAATTGGGGGTTGTGATACCCCCTGCTATGTCTCTGTTGTCTAGAATTGCTTTTGCTATTCTAGGTCTTTTCTTGTTCCAAATGAATTTTTGGATTGTTTTCTCAAGGTCTGTGAAGTATGCTGCTGGGATTTTAATTGGGATTGCATTGAATCTATATAACAGTTTTAGAAGTATGCCCATTTTCACTATGTTGATTCTTCCTATCCAGGAGCAAGGGACGTCTTTCCATTTTCTGATATCATCTTCAATCTCTCTTTTCAGAGTGCTACAGTTTTCAGAGAAGAGGTCTTTGATTTTGTTTGTTAGGTTGATTCCTAGGTATTTCAGTTATTTTGGATACTATTGCAAAAGGAATTGTTTGCCCTATTTCTCAGTGAGTTTGTTGTTCGTGTACAGGAAAGCTATTGATTTTTTTGTGTTGACCTTGTATCCAGCTACTTTACTGAATTTGGTTATTAAGTGTAGAAGACTTTTGGTGGAGTTCTTGGGGTCTTCTATATAGAGTATCATGTCATCTGCAAATAATGACAGTTTGACTTCTTCATTTCCTATCTTTATTTCTTTTATTTCTTTCTCTTGTCTAATTGACGTGGTTAATGTTTTCAAAACTCTACTGAACAGGAGTTGTGATGGTGGACATCCTTGTCTTGTTCCTGATTTTAGTGTGAAGGATATCCGCTTTTGACCATTTAGTATCATATTTGCTGTTGGTTTTTCATAGATGGCTCTTATCATATTGAGGTAGAGACTGTCTATTCCAATTTTTTGTAGGGTTTTTATCATAAATGCATGTTGGATTTTGTCAAATGCTTTTTCTGGATCTATGGAGATGAACATGTGCTTTTTGCCCTTGGCTCTATTGATATAGTGTATTACATTGATTGATTTGTGTATGTTGAACGATCCATGGATCCTTGGGATGAATCCCACTTGTTCAGGGTGTATGAGCTTCTTGATGATCTTTTGCATTCTATTTGCCAGTATTTTATTAAGAATTTTTTGCATCTATGTTCATTAGTGAGTTTTGCCTATAGCTATCTTTTTTGGTTGGGTCTTTCTTTGCTTTGGGGATCAAGGTGATGCTTGCTTCCAGGAATGAATTTGGGAGTGTTGGTTCCCTTCAGTTTCACTGAAGAGCTTAAACAGTAGTGGCAGTAGTTCCTCCCTAAATGTCTTGTAGAATTCAGCAGTCAAGCTCTCAGGACCTGGGATTTTCTGAGGTGGTAAGTTTTTAATTACATTTTCAATTTCATTGATTGATATTGGGTCTTTTAGAATTTTTAAGTGTTCTTCGGTCAACTTTGGTAATTCACACGTATCTAGGAATCTGTCCATTTCTTCTGTGTTTTCCATCTTATGGGTGTATAATAGGTTCTGGAAGTAGGTATTTATAATCCTCTGGATTTCTGCTGGGTCCATTGTAATTTCATCCTTTTCATTCCTAATTGCATGGATTTGGACCTTTTGTTTCCTTTTTCTGATAAGCTTGGCTAAAGGCTTGCCAATTTTGTTTATTCTTTCAAAGAACCAACTCTTGGCTTCATTGATTTTTTGTATTGTTCTCTTAGTCTCTATTGCATTGATTTCTGCTCTGATCTTTAGAATTTCCTCTCTTGTATGAGCTTTGGATTTGTCCTACTCTTCTTTTTCTAGCAGCTTGCGGATCAGCATCAGGTTGTTTAATTGGGCTCACTCTGTTTTCCTAATGTGAGTATTCAGTGCTATGAATTTCCCTCATAAGACTGCTTTCATTGTGTCCCATAGATTCTGATATGTTGTGTTGGCATTGTCATTTAATTGTACAAACTGTCTGATTTCTTCCTTATTTTCCTCTGTGACCCATTGGTTCTTCAGAAGTGTGTTGTTCAATTTCCATGTGTTTATGAAAGTCTTGAGGTTTCTTTTGCTATGGATCTCCAATTTTGTAGCACTATGGTCTAGTAATATAAAGGGGATAACTTCATTTCCTTCATACTTACTTAAACATGATCTATGAGTGAGTATGTGGTCTATTTTGGAGAATGACCAGTGTGTAGGTGAAAAGAATGTGTATTCTGATTTTGTGGGGTGGAACACTCTGTAAACATCTGTTAAGTTCATTTTTTCAAGAGTTTGATTGAGTTCTAGTATTTTCTTGCTTATTTTTTGTCTACTTGATCTATCTCTTTGTGATAGTGGGGTATCAAGGTCCCCCATTACTATTGTATTAGTGCTTATTTGACTTTTCCTGTCCGTTAATATTTGTGTCATATAGTTGGGCACAGTCATGTTTGGTGCATAGATATTTATGATTATTTACTCTTCCTCTTGGATTGTTCCCTTTACAAGGATGTAGAGTCCTTCTTTGTCTCTCTTAATCAGTGTTGGTTTGAAATCCACTTGATCTGCAAAGTGGATAGCTACTCCTGCTTTTTTTCAGGTTCCTGTCACATGGAGTATTGTTTTCCACCCTTTAACTTTCAGTCTATGAGTTTCTTTTTGAATTAAGTGTGTTTCTTGTATGCCGCATGTTGGATCTTGCTTCTTGACCCATTCTACCAGTCTATTTCTTTTCATTGGTGAATTGAGACCATTAACATTGATGGTTATACCTGATATGTATTGACTTATCATTGTCATGACTTTTTCTTTTTTTGTATTCTCCCCCTTTGCATTTAGTTTTCTGTCATGCCTGATGGATTCATTATGCTGGGCTTACTGGGGTTGTGATCCTCATTGTCTTTTCCTAGGAATTGTCTAAAATTTTTAGAGTGCTACTTTGGTATTCATGAAGTTCCTAAGGTGCTTTTTGTCATGAAAGTATCGTATTTCTCCATCAATTTTTGAAAGATAAGTTTTCAGGGTACATCATTCTGGGTTGGAGGCTGTTTTCCTTTATGGCTTGAAATAAGTCACTCCAAGCTCTTCTTGCATTGAGGGTTTGCATTGAGAAGTATTCTGTGATTCTAATAGGCTTTTCTTTGTATGTGATTTGTTTCTTTTCTCTAACTGCTTGTAGAATTTTATTCTTCTGTTGGGTTTCTGGAATCTTAACTATTGTATGCCTACGTGTAGATTTTTTTTTTTTTTTTGATCAAGGCTAGTTGGATTCTTATATGCCTCACTTATCTGTATGTGAAGTTCTTTCACCCTGCTTGGGAAGTTTTCTGCCATCACTTCTGTGAACAGTTTTTTTATGTCATCTGCACTCTTTCCTGTTTCTTCATTGACTCTGATCAGTCTTATGCTTTTCTTCTTTGTATTGTTTAGCAGCTGCTGCATTGATTTCTCACTATTTTAAAGAAATTTTCTTTTCCTGTTCATTAATTGTATTCCTATTTTCTATATCTGAAATTCTGTCCTCACATTGGTTCATTCTGCTTCATAAACTTTGAATGGAATTTTTAATCTCCTGGAAATCTGTTTGCATCTGTTTTATGGATTCCATTTGTTTCCTATGTTGGGATTCCAACACATTCCTTAGCTCCTCTATTTTTTTATCTGTGTCCTCTCTAGAGTTCTTAATCATGTCTTGCACTATGGCCACAATCTCTCTTGTTACCTGAGAAATTATTTCTGATTTCATTTTTTCCAGATCTCTTTTGTTGCCTGTTCAGGGAGTCCAAGTGGTTGAATATTAGATTTTTCCATCTTGTTTCCCTTGGGGTTGCTTCAGGTGATCTGGCAGTCTGATTTTGATACTTGTTTATGTGTCTTCTTATTTCACCTGGGGCAGCAGTGTATGTGTGCTTGCTGGAGCCCAACAGGCTCAACTCCTTGGCAATGGGGCAGGTGGTACAGTGGCCCAGAAGGCTTTTCCTCAGCACTGGGGCAGCTCTCCTGAGTTCTATATACTTTGAACCAGTAAGTTTGTTATGTAAGCAATTTTATTTCTTCATTTCTTATAACTTCTTTGGGCTTCCTTATCCCCAATAGTGCCCATCTTCATGGATATTGTTCCTTACAGCCTCCCAAGAAATATTTATTGAATTAATTTACCTGGAAACAGAATTGATCGAACTTGGTAAAAGAACAAAGGAGAGGAAATTTTAGCCAAAGAAAAGAAAGCTAGAGGATGACCTTTGAAGATGGCTGCAAAGGATAATCTTTTGCAATTGTTTGAGTTTCACTCTTCAAAACATAGTGATGCAAGTGGTTGTCTTTTTTGTTTTGTTTTTGTTTTTGGACACCTTTAGCCTCTCACAATGTGTTATGGACCAGTTGGGCAGGGACAAGAAATTTCCAAGTTTGAGGCTCACTTGGGCAACTTAGTGAGAACCTGTCTCAGATTAAAAAAAAATCAAAAGAACTGAAGATGTAGCTCAGTGGTATTGATACTGGATTCAATCCCTATTATCATAAATAAAATAAAATAAATAAATGAGTAAATATCAGTGTGGATCCTCACATGACTTGTGAGGATTATGGAGATTATAATGTTACTACTTATTATATGAGAAAACTATGACAATTATTTGTGTAATTTAAAATAGCAAAATCATCTTTTTGAATGTTTATTTAATAGCGGATTTTACAGGAAATATTTTTCCCAAGTACAGTTTTTTGATGAGTAGCATTTTTTTCTTTTAAAAGTCACATTAATATCTGGCTTCATGGTAAGAGCTGAATACTTATCTGCTTCTCATTCAGTTTGACAAAAATAAAAGCATAAAATGCAAAACAATTTTTGATTATTAGGAGAATAGTTTTTTTTTATAGATTCCTTGAAAAAGTGTCTGGAACCTTAAATGGTCCCCGGGCCATGCTTTGAGAAGTGCCTCAGCAGAGTAACATCTTTTGCTATCTTATTTTTCAAAATCAAGACAGTATGTATATAAACTATCTGCATGCCTTTAGCTGGAGTGAGTAAAATTCTTTGTGTGTGTGTGTGTGTGTGTGTGTGAGACTAGAATTCTTCTGTATCAAAAATAAAATTTTCTGTCTTCAGATTGCCAAACTAAATTGTCTATTGGTTTTCTGTAAGACTAGCATAAAAGCATTCAGGAGCTGGGCTTGGTGGTGCATGCCTGTAATTATAGCATTCTGAGAGTTTGAGGCAGGAAGGTTATAAGTATGAACTCATCCCGGGCAACTCAGTGACTTCATGGGAACTTATCTCAAGAAAAAGGGGGGCTGAAGGTGTAGCATGGCAGGAAGGCCCTGGATTCAAGTTCCAGTACCACAAAACAGAACAGAACAGAAGAGAACAAAAAGTGTGAAGTTAGCTCAGATTCCTCCCTCTACTTGCATGTCTAATGGAAAGACACAGAGAAGGAACTAAGCAGTGAGATCCCCTCATTTATCTAAACATGGACCTCCATAAACATAGCGCTTTCCATAAAATGCTAAATTTCTTAAATTAGGTCATTCATTAGATCTTTCATCTTTAATTTGCTCTTGCAGCATGATGGTATGTGGTTTTGAATGAAACTTTTATTGAACAAAAGAGAAATTATTGGAATAATTACTGTAATAAACTACTGAATCATTCCAGGTGCAATGTTTTATACATTTTAATGCATATTTCAACTGCTATAATATGAAAATATAGATCATGTGCTCAGTTTCGATGTATTACTGTTGGCATCTCTGCATTAGCAAATTTAGGAGTGCTAAAGTTCTGATTAATTATGTAGAAAATTATTGACAGAGTTTTATTTTAAGTTGTATTTGACTTTTGAGTATAAGGATGCTAAATAAAAAAAGAAAGCTTTTGGGCCGGGAATTTAGCTCAGTGGCACACACCACACATGCGAGGGCAAGGTCTGGAGTTCAATATCTGGTACCAAAAAATAAAATAAAATAAAAAATAAAGCTTTCATACTTTCCTTTTACTTCTCACCAAAGTGATTAGAGTGCTTATTTTTATAGCTGAAGTTTGTTGGCCCTGTTTTAAGTGGGCATTTAGGCCAAACTACTATCTGCCAACAACCTATCAAGAAGCATAGCTGTACATAGTTTTCAGTTTGGTGTTCTGTGTGTAATAATATTGTTACCCGGAAAGTTAAGAATTGATTGGCTCTTGGAAACAAATGATCAGGTAGATGTTTCAGCTTCTGTCTTATGCATCCACCCTAAGCATTTGTCTTTGGCATTACTGTGATCTTTTGAGATAACCATTCTGCCCTGTTCCTTAGGAAAAGCCAGTTTATTACTGTGAATGTTGTCTCCCTAAGTATGGTGTCAAAGCTAAGATTGAAGGGGAATAGGGAAACTATCCCAGATGGAAAGGTGTTGTATGGATTAAAGTATCTTGGCAAGGAGCTCAGGAGATTTTGGGAGACATGAATGTTGTATGCGGTGACTCAAGTCAGGAAGATAAAGTATGGAATGAGAGATCTGGGATTGGCCCAGAGCAGGGAAAATTGGCTGCTGTTTGCTCTGCAAAAGAAAGGATACTTAGAAACTGGCAGCTCTTTCTCCATGAAAGCCAGAGTACACACAGGCATTTGTTAGCAGCTCTAACTCTGATGCAAATTAGTCTCAATATGGGGGCTGTTGGGGAAGATGATTTAAGGACAGACGCAGTAACAGGGCTCAGCCAACAGAAGACAGTCTTTGACTCCAGGCAGATGTGCCCAGAATCCTCTGGGGATGGGGAAGCTGGGACTCATTTCAACTCTCTGGGGACTGGTTTCTTGTGTACTGCTGTCCTTTCCCCTGCTCTTTCTTGTTTCTTCAGGAAAAAAAATCTAAATTCTGAGTATCAGCACAAGCAGAAGGCTGGGCCTCTGCTCCAGGGAGGAGACTAGCATCTTGGAAATAATCTCGAGTGATAACTCCCTAGAGGAAGCCAGCCCCAGGGCAGCTGGCAGTCACCTGCTGCTTCAGGGACATCTTCCCAAGCAGACCAAGGTGGATTCTCTTTGGTGTTTAGGTTGTCCCCAAGATTCATTTTTATTTCTTCTTTCCCTCTCTCACTCTCTTTGTTTTCCATTCTTTATGTTGTTTCTGATATATGTATTTTTCAGTTGCCTATTGGTCATTATATATTCAAATCTTGAACTCAAGATCATTCTTTTGATTCTTAGTAAATTTAAGAGAAAAACTTGGAATTGCTGACCTTAGATTTTTCTCAATATTGGGTAGAAAAGTTGGCGTGTTTAGAAAATGTTTTCTTGACATTTGATTAACATGCAGGTGACTTCAACAAGATATTTTAATCAGCCAATTGAATTAATTAAATGATCAATTTAATTGATTAATGCTTTTCTGGTTTCAGCTTCTTTTTCACACCTTTATGTTTCTTTCTCCTGGGTTTCTTCAATTTTAAATTTCTTTCATTATAAGTCACCAAAATTTTATTTCAGAATAAAGTGGTAATTATAATAATATGATTTATGCACTTATAATAAGCTAACACTTATTGCCCTTTTATTGTATCCCAGGCCTAGAATTCTCCTTTAATCCTCACAACCACAGTGAACCAACAGGTTCTACTATTCTTCAGGTTTTACTGATGAGGGGAATGAAGCATGGTGTGTTGGATCACGTCCCCAGGATTGTGAAGCTCCTCAGCACAAGAGGTGACAGTAGAGTCCGTGCATCCCACTCCCAGAGTCTCAAATCTTAACCTCACTCTTTCTGTTTTTGTTTTTTTGAGAGAGTCCAACTACATAATCCAGGCTGACTTTGATCTCAGTATGTAGCCCAGGCTGGCCTTGAACTCACGGTGAGCTTCTTACCTCAGCCTGCCTTTCTGGCCGTGGAATTACAGTGTATTCCACCAAGCCCGGTAGCCCTCTCTAGGGTCTGCTTTCAGAGCAGTCCCCCTTAACCTGAGCACTGAGTGGTTTCTACTTAGAGACTCCTCAGAGGACCCACAGCTGCAATCACTATAAAGACAACCAGAACCCTTTTCTCTTACCCTGGGACTCTTTTTCACCCAGATTCTCTCTAGTCTAACTTTGCCTTACCTATGCAGCCCCTTTGATTTATTTTGTGTATACTGTACTTTTATCTGTATGAGAGATACATTTCCTAGGTATGGAGGATGAACAGATGCACTTTTGTTTTTATGGTTAGATATTTTTGAACTTTTGAGGCCGCCATTTATTGGAAACTGTGCATTAAGCACTATTGATGAGTACAGTAAATGTTATAAAAAAATACCAATTCACATTAATCATGCATCTTCCACTTGTCTCAGAAGTTGAATATGTTTGGCAGCTAATTCAAGCACATCGACCCTTAAAGAGCCTCATGAAAGATTAATTTGCAACATAGCTATCTGCTAAGTGGTTTTGTGGAAATGAGTCTCAAGCCTCAGTCCAGTTAAAAGAGGTTGAAATTTTATTTTTAAAACTGCAAGGCTGTTGAGGGAATAGTATGCTTACAAAAAAATAGACTTTTATTAGTCTCTCTTCTCATAGGTTTAAGTAAGACAATTGTGTGTTTGATGAAAACTACCTTCTCTACACTATGAAAAAAGCATTCTAAAGTAAAAAATTAAAATTTAAAATTAAATTTAATTAAAAAAATTTTGCTTCACTCCTCTCTTCCTACTACCATTTTATTTTGAATATATGGTCTAAATGAGTCAAAGAATTTTCAAAATATTCTGACCAATGACTAGGACAAGGTTTTTAAAATAATGATTATACATTTATTACTTTATCAAATTAGGTTTCATGACTTAAGTAAAAAACTTTTTTTGAGAGCAGTAGTAGCTTCACAGCACAATTGAGAAGAAAGCACGGACATTTTCCATGTATTCCTTGCTCATAATTAAAAAAAAAAACAATATGCTTGTTAGTATCTTGTGAAAGACTGAAATAACATTAGTACTTTATAAGATATGATATGCTTTTTTATAGACATTAGGATATTTTTGGAGCTCCTCTCTCCCTAGTGATGGCAAATACATATTTAATGTACATTTTTACTTACTATTTGTGTTTCTAATGCAAATACTGACATACTCTAAGCTTCTATGTTGTATTTTTAATGGTACTAAGATATTTCAAATGTGTAGGTAAAAAAGGAAAGAAAGCAAGTGATACTTGATACTATTATTTTTCTTAGCTAAAGGAAGTCAAGAGAAGAAATGTTGATTTATTGATTATGTTTATGTTCCAGACACTCTGTTAGGATTTGACATTGCTTTTATTTATTTATTTATTTTTTCATCAAATTCTCACAATAGTTACATGAGGTAGGTTTTGGAAAAGAAAATAGAAAACCCCAGAAAATCAAGTAACTTGACTGTGATCTCTGCTAAGCAACAGAGTAGAGTTTTATTTGTTTATTTTACTGGAGATTACACCAAAGGGCCTTAAGCCATATCCTCAGCTCTTTTTACATTTTATTTTGAGAAAGGGCCGGCTAAATTGCTTGGAGTGGCTTCAAATTTCAATCCTCCTGCCTCAGCTTTTCAAATATGTGACATTACAGGCATGCACCACCTTGCCCAGCCAGAGTTTTAGGTACAAGCTTCTTTGGTTCCAAAATCAGACTCATTCCTTATTCTTACTTTGTAGCTTTTTCTGTTAAAACTGAAAAATAGCAAGTCTTTACTTTGATTAATGAATACAACCTTTGAAAGCATCCTCTTCCTATTATATCATGTATTTTTTTAGGAAAAAATTCTGTTTTTATTTATATTTACAGTTTAAACAGCCTATATGTTTCTTCTATGCTTTATTTGAAAACTTTAGAACTTCAGTCAGACTTTGGTTTTAGTGTAGGTTTATTGGAATATTTTCAGTAATTATTATAAAGATCATGCTTATTTGCACATTAAATTCCTTATGTCAACTTAAGAACCATTTCTCTTTTGTAGTTGTCTCAATTCTGTTAATGTTAGCTGATAACTCTCAGTTGATGAGAAAAATCTTTGTTTTGTTTTGAGAGGAGTTTCTTTGCTTGCTTGATGACGACCAGTCCAAATGAGTGCAATTTTTCAATAATTGGAAGATCTGCTATGGCAGACACCTATTGCTTAATGACAAAACGTCACAGAAAAGAAATTGTGATGGTAAGTTTTAGTAGTCTTAAAATGCCTCATTATATACTACCCAGTGTGGCTGTTTGCAGGGAAGAACAGGCTGTAGCCCCTGCTAGCCAGGGAGCCTTCAGCAAAGTTGATGTGCCCTGCTGCTTCTCTCTCTATATCATGTATTTAATTTAATTTAATATAATTTTATTTTTTAAAGTGAACCAAATAAGCAATGTATATATATATGCTGTAAGCTATTTGGAAGTCAAGATTAGTTTACATCTAAAGAAATTTCTGCTATCTGCTTATCAACCTGGGCTTCCCATCATGTTTGGGCCATTCTTTCCTCCAGGTTGGTGATCTTTCTTGGATTCAGCTTCACTGTGAAGGTTTTGCTGTGTATTCTCTTATTAATCATTTTGTCTGTCATGAAAGGGGCTAACAGGTTGGCAGTCAGTCCTTTTCCTGTTCCCAGCAGAGTTCTTATCTATGTCTGGCAACAAAATGCCATTTTCCCAGTATGCCTATGTTCTCTCTTTAGTCCATGGACTCTTGTTGGAACTTGAAGGACAACCGTTCTGGTTACCATTTGATTTCAAAAGGACTATTAATCTAAGGTCATTCTTAGATTGGTCTGCACCAATCCTAGTCAACAGCCTGGAGGCATATATCTTTGCATGGTATTTTATCTGTAGCCACTCAGAGTCATTGCTTTTCAGAGAACTCAGTATTTCCACCAGCAGAAAGGACAGAATAGACTACTTTACGTTGTTTAGAAGTGGTTCAGATTTATAGAAATAATTCAACATCGGCCATATCACTTGCAGTTCACAGTTATCATCAACTCATATTGAAAACTCCAGGTGCTTTCCTAGTGTAAAAAGGGCTCTCTTTCTCTGCTAAGGAGTAGGTCATGCTTGTCCTGGTTTCTGAATTTGACTTTGGACCCTCTAAAGTCAATCTATTGAAGAAGTAAGTTACTTGCTCATCAGAGACAAATCTTGTCTTATCATGCTTCCCGCAGAGAGCCATTTGCTCTGTTCTGCCCAAATCACAAGTGACCCTGCTGGGATTTCTCAAGGTTCAGATGTAAGACATGTGGAGTCAAGGAAAAGTGAGATAATTCCCCAGAAATCCATAGTTTTGATTTTGTAAGTCTCTGTGCTCTGCTAATGGCAGTTAGCAGGAAACTTCAATAGATTACTGACACCAAGTGGCAAATGACTTTTAAATCTTTTCGAGGTAGAATTCCTGGAATTTTAAGATGGTAAAGCTGTAAAAGACTTTAGCAATCACCAAGCTTTGGCCCATTAATGAAAAAATTGTAATAAACCCAAGGCCAAGTGAAGACTTTACTAACATATACACAGAAACAGAGTAGATTCCTGACCTTCAGTACTGTGGTCTTTCTACTATTTAAAGTCCAATGATATGTTTTCCAAGTATAAATTTTATTTATCCAAAAAGATTATTGTTTGCTTGAAAAAAATCTGTGACCTCCCAAATATTTTGAGTGTCCATCTGTTTTCATCCCAGAGAGAAAATAGTCCAGGGAAAGACTTTTTTAATGGTGAAATGATTAAATCCATTTTGCCACTAAAGTTCAACACAACTAACCAAGTCCCCTTTTCTGATTCCATTTTCAGTAGGCAGCACTGTCCTTATTATCTGTCCTTTCATATAGGTCTGCCAAAGGGGAAGAAAATATGCTGATAGTGCTAACAGAAATATTCCAGTTTATATGATATTTACATTGTTCATAATATATTTAGTGCACTGTTATTTGGCTTCTATTTTTAAAAGGCATCCTAAGACAAGAGTATATTTCTGACAGAGAATTCTATTAAATGACTTATATAGCCAAGATTTAACCTTCTTGTTACAGAATGTAAGTGGATCTAAGTGGTAAAATCTCAATAGTTAAAAAAGAGTGTCCCCTGCCAAAACGTTTCTTTGAAATAATTATTTCTCAGAAATGTTTTACTGTCTTTTTCTTTTTTTTTTTTTTGGTAGCAGGGATCAAACTTGGGACCTTGTGCTTGTGAGGCAGGTGGTGGGCACCACTGAGCTAAATCCCCAGCCCAATATTTTACTGTCTTACTTAATTGTATGCTTGAATCAAAACACATGTCATGGAAATAATGGTATAATCGTTTGAAAATCACGCACTTTATTTCATGCTCTTATCTAGATAGTTGAAATAGTTTTGAGGAACTGTTATGCAAATTCATAATTTTACAAATGTACGGTTCCACCATTCAGCTAATAAAGGATAGTAGGGGGCCCTCAAAATAACATCTAATCACACACTGCTATAATTTTCATTATTCTTTTGGAAAGTTCTCTTACATATATATTTTAGTATTTCAGATACTTTGATCCACATCTAACTTATTGATACAGGAAGAGGCAAGGGAAATGCAGTTAAAATTCACTACTGCATTTCATTTTTGCTTAAACAACACAGATAGCAACTGTCATAATTTCTGGTAAGCTTTAATGAACTTCTATAGAAGTGACCTATTTTTTGTTAGATGAAAAACACAGGATAAGCTTTGAAGTTGAAAAGATGAGATTATAAAACATACACACACTGCACAACTGACATTTCAGAAATGAGAAGTATAGGTTATTGCATCTGGCATCTAAGAGAAAATGCTTAAATTTTTAAAATTTCAGTTCTATCTTCGTCTATTCAAGTTGCTATAATAAAATACCATACACTAGGAAGTTTAAACCATAGAAATTCCTTTTCTCACAGTTCTGGAAGATAGAAATCAAGGTCTGGATGCCAGTAATGTCAGATTCTGTTGAGGGTTCCATTCCTGGCATGCAGACAATGACTTGGCTATGTGCCCAGGCAGCCTTTCTCTTCTTTTCTTTCAAGAAAATAAGTCCTATGAGAGGTAGAACCCTGCCTTTATCACTCCATTTAAACTTAATATACTGCTAAAAGCCCTATCTTCAAATGCAGACAGCACATTGAAGGTAGGGATTCCACACAGAAATGGGAGGGGAGAGATGAGGGATCAATCCATAGCAATTCCTGATTGTACTCGAGAAAGCATTAACCTCAGCTGTTACTCTCGAACATCTTAGAACTAATTAGTTTACCAGCTCCAGTACAAACACTTTTTACTGGTGCTTAAACTTTTCCATAATATTGTTGGTATCTGTTTTTCTGGTATTAGCTCCAATACACCCTGTACTGTTTACTGTTTCCTCAGCTAATGTTGCACACTTTCATATCATTTATCCCTTTTCCATCATTGTTTGGTTCCATTTCATTTTACTTCCTTATTGAATACACTCCCAATCATTAACCACTTAATATAACCTCACTATGTATTTTTAATTCTTGTGCCATTTTTCTTTTACAATGGATAATGAATTATTTATTATTGTTCTCATCCTTTCTTAGATCAGCATTTTAAATCTTAAATGCACTGTGAAATCACTTTCCTTCAAAAACCTAAATTAGACTTAAAGCTTATGCGGCAGAGGTTTATCTTTTGTTGCCTCCAAGGCCCAAATATTAGGCTCAGTACATTATTCTGAATTAATTTACAATGTAAAATTTATATAGACTTTTATAGTCTTATAGTAAGGCTATTTCTTTAAAAAAAACCTCAATTACGAAAACAAGTTCTTTTACATAGGTACCATTCAGAGAATATTATCTAGGATTTACAGTCTATCTTTCTTTGACCAACCACATATATCAAATATGGTATGTATTTCAGCTGCTAAATAGCTATGGACAGGCATTTACCTTTACCATATCTATTTTTGTTGTTCTGTTCTTGTTATGAATGAAGGATTCAAAACAGACCCTTTTGAAGCTAAAAGTCTGCATGAAGACCATATATGGGATTGTGTGGGAGTAACTGGCAATCCATATTATTCTCATAAAAATAGACAAGAAACAGCACCCCTTAACATATATTTATGTCTGTATATACACATATACATATGTATACATATAAATGCATATGTATACTTACATACACAGAAATTACTGCAGTTACAATTGTTTTAAGCAGTGCCTAAGAACTTTTTGATGGGTTTGATTTTATGTTGTCTATAACATTACCATTATTTATTATTTTAAAGCACTACTATTAGAATGTTTCATAAACTAGTATGTGTCTACTACTTGAGTAGAAGGAACTAGTACAGCTGACTCTAGCAGTAACCTGGTACTTAGCTGTGGAAAAGTCATAATTTTTCTTCTTAATTTCATTAGAAATCATGTATATCCATATTATTTTAGAAAGCTGGGAAAAAAGAAAGCTGGAGAATATGATACTTTTTCTTGTTTGTAGCTTATCTAATCATATTTATGTGGGTGACCTGTATTTTATTTGGCAACTATGCTGGGGGAGCCCTTGCCTCTTTCTTGGGATAGTGCTGTTATACCTGATCAGTATATGAATACAGGGTATGTAATAGAGTTAAGAAAATTTGGTAAAATACAGAAATGATCCCATGGAAGAAAATAGGAACAGTTATGTAATGATTTAGAATCTATTTATCATGAAATTCTGTTATCTTCTTTGGAGAAGCTGAGAACTCCTAGATTTAAATTTTTGTTTTGATTGTGAAAAGATATTTTCTATTAAATTGCTTCTTTCTTTTAAATTATGCATACATTTTTTAAGATGACCTATTCATAATTTTCTGACAAAATCAGGTATAGCAGCAGTGTCCCCCAAAATATTAAATGTAAAGATAGTCTGTCTGAGTAAATCAGACACAACTAAGATGATCTATTCAATTTACTGATTTCTCTCAGTATTATTAGTTTTCCTTAAAGTAAATGGCTTGATTATTAAATTAATAGGCATGTGGTCAAAGAAAGTAAAAATGACCTGGCTGTGTATTTAATTGAGAGAACACAATGCCTTGTAGATAGTAACCATTTAATAAATGTTTGCTGATAGCTTTGATTTTTCTGCTAATAGCTTTAATTTTTAAGCCTGTATTTCAACTGCACATACTAAACTACTTTAGAATTCACTAGCATAGGTTAACTCTGCTGCAAATAATATGATCTTTACGATATGAGCTATAAACTGTGAAATACATTTTCTAAATGTAGTTTTTTTTTAACCCTCTGAGTTGCTACTGATATTTGGTAGTGGAGTAAAGTCTTTCATGAAGTTAATGAATATTTCTCTTTTTCATTAAATGGTTTAATTTTGCTATATTGACTTTTGATAGTTGAGGAGTCTCAGCATTCTTGTGAATCCTTAGACTCACTGTAACAGGGACCCTGGAAATCATGGGTAGTATGTCTTTTTTAACCTCAAGCAACTATCGGCTCATTTGATATTTGTGCCATGCTTTCTGTGGCTTTTCTGACTTTTCTCTGGATTCAGCCATTTCCTGGTCCCTGACTCTTCTCTTATTTTGCTTATGATTCTCAGACTCCTCAGTGCAAGTTTTACTTAGGGAGCCTCTTAGCTGATCTAGTTAAAGGTTGGTCCTTGGTACTGATTTGGATTTCATCGTTTAAGCCCCTCACAGATGCCTGATTTCTATCTTGATACAGTGTGCTTTTGATAATGTTCGGGCAATATGACTCATTCATCTAGTGGTGAAGAGTCAGTTAACTTTGTTAGGGTGCCATTATATGTTTGTGAGCTACCTTTTCATTCACTTGTCTCAGTTGTCACACAAATGGGTGACTTAGCTTTAATTCATACAAGAAGAAATACCATGAGATGAAGTGAATTAGCAAGATCACAAAGCTAGCTTGAGACAAAAACATGGTTGGAACCCAGATCTTTCTGCATTCGGAGCAAAATAGGCCTCCCTACTTTGTGGAACATATTGCTCATTTGTTTGGGTACTTAATCTATTACCAGCTGAGCTTTTGGATCTCTAGCTAGACTGGCACAAGTAGCATGTTGTAATGCAGAGGGTTCCAATTACCATCATTGCCCTCTGCCATTTAATGGGCATTGTATCTTCTTCAGAGTAACTTTGAGGTTAGAGCTGTGTGAATTCCAATAAGCTATTTAAATAATGTAAGCATAAGTCTTTAATATGGGCTAGTCTGGGTCAGCCATCAGGAAATTTTGTTTCCTCTTGAGATACGTTGCTACTTGGAAGGCAGGGCTGAATTAGATGAAGATGTATTGGCTCCCTACAGGCAGTTAACCATGAGGCATTTCAACTTGGGATGTTAGCCTCTCAATTATGTTTTGAAATAAAATCAGAACTCTATTTTTAAACAAATACACAAATAAAACAGCTAGTGATACTAATCTCTCTCTTTTAAAGTATGGAATAAGTGCTCATTTACTATATATTGAGTTAACTGAATCTAAATTTGTAAAGTGCTTTAGCTCCTTGATTTTGAGATTTTGAGCTAATTTGAGATCCGAAGTTGCTCAAGAGTTAAACTGTACACTCTTGCTGCTTGCTTATGAAGAGGTGGCCCTATCTGACATGCTGTCAGGGGCAGGTCAATCCTGATCAATGTGGACCATCTACAATACTGCAGGTTCACTGACTCTGGCTGCCTTGTATTGTCTTTTATTTATGTCAATGAAAGGAGGCTGAGAGTAGTTAAGGCTGGACTGGAGTTGGGAGATAAGCCTTCTTACCTAGTCTCACCCAGTAAACTATGTTCCTAGCAATCGAAAGCTCGAGGTCTGTTGGTACTATTTCAGCATCACACCATCACTACCAAATCCAAAACAATACAGCAAGCATCTTGCCTTAAAACCTAAATGGATTTTACACAGCTGATTAGATTTATATCTTCTTTTTTGGTAGAATTGTAAGCCAAAATTTATCAAATTCAACAACATATTTGTGTGAAATGGAGCCTAATAAGGGGCTTAAATAGCAGTCCATTTATTCATTTCTTTATTCAGACTAAAGGATCCTGAAATAACAGATGAACTATAAATTTAGATTTTCACATATTAGCTTCTTGTATACAGAATCTAAAAATAAGAATGCTACTTAGACATTATAAATCCATTTGGTTTAGAGATTCTCCTTTATCACCCAAACAAGTGGCTAATGATCTTCTCTTTGAATACTTTGAATAATAAAATCCTTATGAGGTATGCCAACTACTCATTTCCTCTTTTAACAGCTCTTCTTGCTATAAAGTTCTTTCTTTGCATTAATCCTTTACAAAAAGTACACTTAAGTCATCCTGGATTGTGATTTTGAGACAGGAAATAAATGAAAAATTATAGAAGAATTAGATGATATGTTTTAATTTAATATGTTCAAAATACTAGATAATATTAAGGGAAAGAAGGGAAAGGTAAACTATAGTCCTTATTTTCAGAAACCTTAGAATTCAAAGTAAATATACAATAATTTAGAATATTCCATAGGGTCTACAAGTAAGGAGCCCATCATCACTACAGTTATTTCTCCACAGACTGGTAAAGGGAGGGAAGAAGAAAATAGGCAGCTTCTCCAGCCTCTAGTTCAAACTTTTAAAATAAAGTACATAAAAGTACAGGTTTATTAGAAGAGCTTAGCATATACAGAGAAATATGTGTGTGTGTGTGTGTGTGTGTGTATACACATCATTTATTATTCCCCTTATTAGAAATAAAATAACCACTCTTAAAATTTTGAATTATCTTTGCATGTAAAATAAAAATGGGAGTCAAACAGTTTTATAATTAGCTTTTGTCACTTTAATACATTAAAAACATTTTTATAGGTCCATAAAGGTGGTTTTTAGGGTTTCTGTTTTAACATCATAAGTGAATTTTCTTCAAACAAAAGCTTTATTCAGAGGCACAGTATATAAAGTAGGTAAAAGCAAAGCTAGTCTGCCTGAAGCAAGGTTGGAAGCCTGGAACCATACCTGCATGGCTGACATGTCACATCTGACTTCCACCACTTAAGGTACTGCAGAACACAGGCTAACAATGACAGCCTACCTCCGTCTCTTTCCCTAATGTATGACTGTGTGTGTGTGTGTGTGTGCGCACGTGTATTTTATTAAAGGAATTAACATGCTGTGTTTCTCAATCTGTAGTTTGCCTTCCAGTAATGGTGGCTACTATTGCTTTGGCATTTTGAAATGCTTATATATTTTATAATCTAATTTTGTTTTGCTTAGGCTATCATTGGCTGCCAGTAAACATAATGAGTATCTGGGTGATGTTGAAGCTTCAGGATGAAAACTCTGTTTTAGATAATGGGAATATTACTCCATTCATACACAAATAGATATTTAAAAAGAGAACAGCTTTCAGTCTTTAGCAGTTTTGCTTCTCTGTAAAAAGTTACTTATTTATTGAATATATTGGTGGTCTTTTAAAAGACTATATTGGAAGTGAAGTCAGGGAAATAGTGAAGAGAATCAATTATCTCCTTGTAATATTAAGTGTTTGTTTGACCTCCTAGTGTTGATGGTGATTTGCTCTTTTTCTTAATCCTTTTTGTCTTTAATTAGATTTTTTAAGTTTTAAAATAATCTTCCCTCTTGAACTTTAGCTTGCAATCAATTTTTAAAAAAATGTTAACATAAAGTATATCCTCCTTTTTGTTATGGTGGAAATTATAGTTATGCTTATTGTTGTTGTTGTTAATGAATGAAAGTATCCAGCAGAGTATTCTATGAATTTGAAAGTGTCTCACTGTGAAAATGGGATTCCACATGGCTTCCTGCTGTCCAATCTACTTGAATGAGCTTTGTAGAAAATGTATTTTGGTAGAAAACATCTGTAAACCTAAGGCACAGCTGATGATGTGAAAAATACATAGCAACACAAAATGAAGAAATGGTATTTTGATACTTTTTGAAAAGAAGTATTGTTTATTTGCTTCGTTAGGTCAAACTGTCAAAAGCAGAATGCCCATAATTACTTTTTAAAACTTTGGTTTTCTTTTGTCTGAATTGATTTGTTACATGTACATCCTTAAATATTAAAAAAGCTAATTTTTCTTACTGGAAAAAATTTTCTTTTAAAGAATTAATTACATTCTTCAAACACTTACTGTAAAGATGGTATGGCTCCAGCAGTTCTACAATGTAAACTGGATGTAACATTTGTACAGTACTCAAATAGTATTGCATTTTGAATTATGTTTTTTTCCATTTAGTTTATTGGTATATTTTAGGTATACAATACAGTTACATTCATTGTTGGGATCTTGTAGCGTTACATAATGTGTCTTGATTCTTATTTTTTCCCCATTCCCCTGCCCTCCCTTTACCCCATCCACCCTTCCCTATTTGGAAAGACTTTGTTTCCATGTTTTTCCTTTTCTCATATTTTTCCTTTTCCCTTCTTTCCTTTCCCCTTCCCCTCCCACTTCCTCTACTCCTTTAAACATTTTCTTCCTATTTCACAATATCAATTATACATTTTGATTCTTATTTACCCTTTTAGTTTTTCACACCAGAGAAACTATTCAGTATTTACACATGTGTCCTATTTATTTTACTAAAGAGTATGGCCTCAATGTGCATCCACTTAGCTATAAATGTCTCTAGTTTCTCATTCTTTATGGCTCCATTTTGTTGGAAAACCACATCTTCTTTAGCCACTCTCTAGTTGATGGGTGATGGGGCTGTTTCCAAGTTTTAGCTATTGCAAACTGTGCTGCTATAAACATGGGTGTGCATATATCATGGTGGTATGAGTCTTTTAAGTCTTTTGGGAAGATACCCAGTAGAAGAATAGCTGGGTCAAATGGTATTTCCAATCGTAGTTGTTTGAGATACCTCCATATTGATTTCCACAATGGTTGCACCAGTCTGCCCTCCGACCAACAATGAAGAAGGGTTTTTTTCTCCCCACAACACCACCAGCATTTGTTATTGGTTGATTTCATGATAGCAGCCATTCTTTCTGGGGTGAGGTGAAATCTCAGTGTTGTTTTCATCTGCATCTCTTGAATGACCAGTGATGTTGAACATTTTTTCATATATTTATTGGCTGCTTTTACTTCTTTGTCTGAGAAATGTCTGTTCATTTCAGATGCCCATTTTTTGATTGGGTCTTCTTTGTATTGGGTCTTTTTTGAGTTCTTCATATATTCTAGATAGTAGACCTTTGTCTGAGGAATAGCTGGTAAAAAATTTTTCCCAAATTGTAGGCTGTCTGTTAGCTCTGTTGGTGGTTTCTCTTGCAGTACAGAAGCTTTTTAATGAGATCCCAGTTGTTGATTCTTTGTGCTAGTTCCTGTGCTACTGAAGATTTGTTCATGAAGTCCTTTCCTATGCCAGTGTCTTCAAGAGTTCTACCTAACTTCTCCTCCAGCAAGTTTAGTGTTTCTGTTTTAATATTTAGATTTTTAATCCACTTCGATTTTAGTTTAGTGCATGGTGAAAGGTAGGGGTCTAGTTTTAATCTTTGGCGAGTTGTAACCGTTTTTCCAGCACCATTTATTAAGAGGCTATGTTTCCTCCAGTGAGGGTGTTTGGCTCCTTTGTCAAAGATGAGGTGGCTGAGTGTGTCTGGGGATGTTTGTGCATCTTCTAGTCTGTTCCACTGGTCCTTGTGTCTTTTTCTTTGCCAGTTCCATGCTGTTTTTATCACAGTGTGTTTGTAGTACAGTTTCAAGTTGGGAATTGTGATACCCACTGCCATGACCCTGTTGCCTAGAACTGCTTTTGCTATTCTAGGTCTCTTCTGGTTCTAGATGAACTGTTGGATTGTTCTCTCTAGTTCTGTGAAATATGCTGTTGGAATATCAATTGGGATTGCATTAAATCTGTATAGTAGTTTTGGAAATATGGCCATTTTCACTATATACGTTCTTCCTACCCAGGAGCAGAGGATGTCTCTCCATTTTCTTATATCCTCTTTGACCTCTTTTCAGAGTGCTGTAGTTTTCAGTGTAGAGGTCTTTTGCTTCCTTCATTAGATTGATTCCTAGATATTTCATTTTTTGGGATGCTATTGTGAAAGGGATTGTTTCCCTAATTTCTTTTTCTGTGCATCTGTTATTTGTGTATAAGAAGGCTATTAATTTTTGAGTGTTGACCTTGTATCCAGCTACTCTACTGAATCTGTTAATTAAGTCTAGAAGTCTTTTGGCAGAGTTTTTTGGGTCTTCTATGTAAAGTATGATATCATCAGCAAATAATGACAGTTTAACTTCTTCCTTTCCTATCTTTATTCCTTTTATTTCTTTCTCTTTTCTAATTGCTGTGGCTAATGTTTCCAAAACTATATTGGACACAAGTGGTGATAGTGGACATTTTTGTCTTGGTCCTGATTTTAGGGTGAAGGTTTTCAGTTTTTGACCATTTATTATGATGTTGGCTGTTGGTTTTTCATAGACAGCATTTATCAAATTGAGATAAAAACCATCTATTCAAATTTTCTGTAGGGTTTTTATCATGAATGAGTGTTGAATTTTGTCTAAAGCTTTTTCTGCATCTATTGAGATTATCATACAGTTTTTGTCCTTGACTCTGTTAATATAGTGTATTACATTTATTGATTTCTGTATGTTGAACAATCCTTGCATCCCTGGGATAAATCCAATTTGGTCAGGGTGTATGATCTTCTTGATGACCCTCTGTATTCTGTTTACTAGTATTGTATTGAGGATTTTTACATCTATGTTCATTAGGGAGATTGGCCTATAGATCTCTTTTTTGGTTGGGTCTTTCCCTTGTTTTGGAATCAAAGTAATACTTGCTTCCAGGAATGAATTTGGAAGTATTGCTTGCCTTTTAATTTCATTAAAAAGTTTAAAGAGTAGTGGCAATAGTTCTTCTCTAAATGTTTTGTAAAATTCAGCAGTGAAGCCCTCGGGCCCTGGGCTTTTCTTTGTTGGTAGATTTTTAATTACATTTTCAATTTCACTGATTGTATTTGTGGTGTTTAGAATTTTTATATCTTCTTCATTCAACTTTAGTAATTCATATGTATCTAGGAATCTGTCCATTTCTTCTGTGCTTTCCATTTTATTAGACTACAGGTTCTCGAAGTAGGTACTAATGATCCTGTGCATTTCTGCTGGATCTGTTGTTACTTCACCTTTTTCATTCCCAATTGTATGGATTTGAGCCTTTTGTTTCCTTTTTTGATAAGGTTGGCTAACGGTTTATCAATTTTATTTATTCTTTCAAAAAATCAACTCTTTGATTTGTTGATTTTTTGTATCATTCTCTTAGTCTCCATTGCATTGATTTCTGCTCTGATCTTCATAATTTCCTTCCTCATATGAGCTTTGGGTTTGTCTTGCTCTTTCTCTAGGAGCTTAAAATTCAGCATTAGCTTTTTTATTTGAGCTCACTTTGTTTTCCTAGTGTAGGTATTCACTGCTATGAATTCCCTCTTAGAACTGCTTTCATTGTGTCCTATAGATTCTTGTATGTTGTATTGTCTTTATCATTTATTGTAAAATCTGTCTAATTTCTTCTTTAATTTCCTCTGTGACCCATTTGTTTTTCAGGAGAGTGTTATTCAATTTCCACATTTTTGTGAAATTTTTGCAGTTTCTTATGTTATTGATATCCAGTTTAATTGCACTATGGTCTGATAATATACACAGGATAACTTCAGTTCCTTTGCATTTGCTTAAACATGTTCTATGAACTAATATGTGGTCTCTTTTGAAGAATGACCAGGGTACAGCTGAAAAGAGTGTGCATTCTGATTTTGTGGGGTGGAAGACTCTGTAGACATCTATTAAGTCTATTTGTTCAAATGCTTGGTTCACTTCTAGTATTTTATTGCTTATTTATGGTGTAGATAATGTATCTATTTGTGACAATGGGGTATTGAGGTCCTCTACTACTACTGTATTAGTGCTTATTTGGTTTTTCATGTCCCCTAATACCTGTTTTGTATAGTTGGGGGCATTAGTATTTGGTGCATATATATTCATGATTGTTATCTCTTCCTCTTGGATTGTTCCCTTTACAAGTATGTAGTGACCTTCTTTGTCTCTCTTAATTAGTTTTGGTTTGAAATTTACTTTGTCTGCAAATAAGACTGCTACCCCTGCTTCTTTCTCGTTTCCCATCTCATGGAGTATTGTTTTCCACCCTTTAACTTTCACTCTATGAGTTCTTTTTTGAACTAGGTTTGTTTCTTGTATACAGTATATTGTTAGTTTTTGCTTCTAAATACATTCTTCCAGTCTATTGCTTTTGATTGGTAAATTGAGACCATTAACATTGATGGTTATAACTGATATGGACTGACTTATTTTTGTCATGTTATTTTCCTGTTGTTGGTTGTTTTTGTTTAAATTTTTCTTTCTCTCCCTTTAATATCTTGCCTTGCCTGATGAATTTGCTCTGTTGGGTCTCATGGATGTGACCTTCATTGTCTTTTTCTAGGATATTGTTTAGAATTGTTTGGAGTGCTGGTTTGATATTTATGAGGTTTCTCAGGTGTTCTTTGTCCTGTAAGTATCTCATCAATTTTGAAAGATAGCTTTGCAGGATACATAATTCTAGGTTGGAAGTTTTTTCTTTTAGGGCTTGAAATACCTCACTCCAGGCTTTCCTTGACTTGAGGGTTTGTGTTAAAAGGTCTGGTGTGATACTGATGGGCTTTCCTTTGCATATGATTTGGTTTTTTTCTCTAAGTGCTTTTAGTATTTTGATTTTCTGTTGGGTTTCCAGGATCTTGGTTATTATATGTCTAAGTGTAGATTTTTTTTTGATCATGACTAGTTGGAGTCCTATGTGCCTCACTTATCTTTATGTCAAATTCTTTTGCTCTGTTTTCTGCCATCAATTCTGTGAACAGTTGTTTTATGTCATCTACACTCTCTCCTGTTTATCATTAACTCTGATCAATCTTATGTTATTCTTCTTTGCATTGTCTAGCAGCTGCTGGATTGATTTCTCATGGTCCCTTACTATTTTAAACAAATTTTTCTTTTCCTAGTCACTAATTGCAATCTTATCATCTATATCTGAAATTCTGTCCTCACATTGTCTCATTCTGCTGTGTAGACTTTCAATGGAGTTTTTAATCTCTTGGAAATCTGTTTGTATCTGTTTTATGGATTCCATTTGTTTCCTATGTTGGGATTCCATCATGTTCCTCGGCTTCTCTATTTTTTTTTATCTATGTCCTCTGTAGACTTATTAATCATGTCTTGCACTATGGGCACAATCTCTGCTGTTTTCTGAGAAATTATTTCTGATTTCATTTTTTCCAGATCCTCTTTCATTGCTAGTTCAGGGAGTCTAGTTGGTTGAGTATCAGATTGTTCCATCTTGTTTTCTTTGGGGGTTGCTTTAGGTGATCTGGGAGTCTGGTTTTGAGACTTGTTTAAGTGTCTTTTCATTTAAATGGGAGTGGGGAATGGGGGCGTAGGAAGGGATGTGTGCTGCTCGTGCCCATGGGGCCCACCTCCTCAGCACTGGGGGTGGTAGTGTGGCACCCTGGAAGTTTCACTTCATCTGTGCTGGGGGCAGCTCTGGTCATTGGTGCTGGGGGCAGTCTTAAATATTCATTTTTAGTCTTGATACATTTCCCTAGAAAGATGCTCTTGTATGACATATTTTTTATTCAATTTTTAAAAACCTGTTTCAGAAGAATATTTTTAGCTAAATGACTGAAATCATTACTTTTGTTTCAAGAAAAGTTAATTGTGCTATAAAAATGCTCCCAGAGGAGATCATTAAGCCCTATTATTTATAGCAATACAATTTCAAATCTCATCTTTCATATAATACCCATCCTGATAGTTCCCAAGCTGTCTTGTACTAACTGGCTGTTTCACTGGATGAATACCATAGTGGTCTAAATACCATAATTGATCGATCTTCAAAGGTTCCCTGATGTCTCTCTTGAAAGAATCAAAAGAAGATCATGGCTTACCTTCACTTAAGTCATCTATGTTGATTCTTCAAGTGAGTGCTCTCCAAATGATAATGTCCACTGCGAAAGATCTTGTGTAATTGACATTTTGATTTTAGAAATATGGCCTCTGGCTTGTTTTTCTGATTTTCTTTTGGTACCAGGGAGCCTCTGGCTTGTTGCAAGATTGGTGCAAATGTAAGTAAATGATTCTGTGAATAGAAATGCCTTCCCCTTTTATGTTGCTGAAGAGGTCAAATTCTTTAATTTTTATCATTTCATTCTTTGGTTTTCTTGTCCCTTTTTCTGTATTATTTAACACAATTTTCTTTTTCTTTTTCTTTTTTTTTTAGTTCTGTTATTGGTACATTTTAGGTATACAATTCATTTACATTTATCATTGGGTGTTTGTACCTGTACATGATATATGATATATCTTGGTTCTTATTTTTTTCCCCAATACCTGTGCACCCTTCACCCCCTCCACCCTTCCCTATTTACACAGATTTCATTTCCATTTTTTTTTCTTTTCTCATAGTTTTTCCTTTCCTTCTTTTCCTTTCCCCTTCCCTTCCCTTCACTCCTTTGTCGTTGGACCTTTTTTCCTATTTCAAATTATTAATTATTCATTTTAACTCTTGTTTACACTATCAGTTTCTCACATGAGTGAAACTATTCGGTATTTACTTGTGTGTTCTATTTATTTTACTTAAGAGTATGGCCTCGATATGCATCCATTTAGCTATAAATGACTCTAATTTTATTGTTCTTTATGGCTGAGTAGTACTCCATTTTATAAAAAAAAAACACATTTTCATTATCCAGTTTCCAGTTGATGGGCACTTGGGCTGCTTCCAAGCTTGAACTATTACAAGCTGTGTCGCTATGAACATGGGTACACATATATCACTGTGGTATGATTCTTTTAATTCTTTTGGGAAGATACCCAGCAGGGGAATAGCTGGGTCAAATGGGACCTATAGTCCTAGTTCTTTGAGGTATCTCCATACTGACTTCCACAGTGGTTGCACCAGTCTGCACTCCCACCAACAATGGAGAAGTGTTCCTTTCTACCCACAACCCTGCCAGCATTTGTTATTGGTTGATTTCTTGATAGCAGCCATTCTTTCTGAGGTGAGGTGGAATCTCAGTGTTGTTTTCATCTGCATCTCTCAAATGACCAGTGATGTTGAACATTTTTTCATATATTTGTTTGCTGCTTTTACTTCTTTGTCGGAGAAATGTTTGTTCATTTCAGATGCCCATTTTTGAATTGGGTCTTTGAATTTGGGGGGGTCTGATTTTTTTCAATTCTTTATATATTCTAGATAGTAGTCTTTTGTCTGAGGTACAGCTGCTAAAATTTTTTCCCCATGTTGTTGGTTGTCTGTTAGCCCTGTTGGTGGTTTCTCTTGCAGTGCAGAAGCTTTTTAATAAGATGAGATCCCAGTTGTTGATTCTTTCTGCTAGTTCCTGTGCTGCTGAGGTTTTGTTCATGAAGTCCTTTCCTATGCCAATGTCAAGAGTTCTACCTAACTTATCTTCCAACAAATTTAGTGTTTCTGTCTTAATATTTAGACCTTTAATCCACTTTGATCTTAGTTTAGTGCATGGTGATAGGTATGGGTCTAGTTTCAATCTTTGGCAGGTTGAAATCCAGTTTTTCCAACACCATTTATTAAATAGGCTATCTTTCCTCCAATGATGGTGGTTGGTTCCTTTGTCAAAGATGAAGTAGCTGAGCATGTCTGGAGTTGTTTCTGCATCTTCTAATCTATTCCACTGATCCTCACATCTGTTCCTTTGCCAATACCATGCTGATTTTATCACTGTACCTCTGTAGTATAGTTTCAAGTTGGGGTTTGTGATACCCCCAGCCATGTCTTTGTTGCTTAGAATTGCTTTAGCTATTCTAGGTCTCATATGGTTCCAAATGATTTTTTTGGATTATTTTCTCAAGTTCTGTGAAGTATTATGTTGGAATTTCAATTACCATTGCACTGAATCTATATAATAGTTTTGAAAGTATGGCCATTTTCACTATATTGGTTCTTCCTATCCAGGAGCAAGGGATGTCTTTCCATTTTCTTGTATCCTCTTCAATCTCTTTTTTCAGAGTGCTGTAGTTTTCAGTGTAGAGGTCTTTTGCTTCCTTTGTTAGATTGATTCCTAGATATTTCATTTTTTTTTGGATGCTATTGTAAAAGGAATTGTTTCACTAATTTCTCTCTCAGTGAATCAGTTATTTGTGTACAAGAAGGCTATTCCTTTTTGAGTGTTGACCTTGTATCCAGCTACTCTACTGAATCTGTCAATTAAGTCTAGAAGTCTTTTGGCAGAGTTTTTTGGGTCTTCTATGTAAAGTATGATATCATCAGCAAATAATGACAGTTTAACTTCTTCCTTTCCTATCTTTATTCCTTTTTTTCTTTCTCTTTTCTAATTGCTGTGGCTAATGTTTCCAGAACTATATTGAACTGGAGTGGTGGTAGTGGGCATCCTTGTCTTGTTCCTGATTTTAGCATGAAAGTTTTCAGTTTTTGACCATTTAGTATGATGTTGGCTGTTACTTTTTCATACATAGCCTTAATCAGGTTACGATAAAGACCTTCTATTCCAATTTTCTGTAGGGTTTTTATCATGAATGGGTGATGGATTTTGTCAAATGCTTTTTCTGCATCTATTGAGATGATCATACGGTTTTTGTCCTTGATTCTGTTAATATGGTGTATTACATTTATTGATTTACGAATGTTGAACCATCCTTGCATCCCTGGGATAAATCTGACTTGGTCAGGGTGTATGATCTTCTTGATGACCCTCTGTATTCTGTTTGCCAGTATCTTGTTGAGGATTTTTGAATCTATGTTCATTAGGGAGATTGGCCTATAGTTATCTTTTTGCACTGGGTCTTTCTCTGGTTTTGGAATCAAAGTAACACTTGCTTCCAGGAATGAATTTGGAAACCTTGCTTCCCTTTCATTTTCCTTTTTGATTTTAAAGAGCAATGGCATTACTTCTTTTTTAAATATCTTGTAGAATTCAGCAGTGAAGCCATCCAGACCTGGGCTTTTCTTTGTTGGTAAATATTTTATTACATTTTCAATTTCACTCATTGTAATTGGGGTGTTTAGAATTTCTATATCTTCTTCATTTAACTTTGCCAATTCATATGTATCTAGGAATCTGCCCATTTCTTCTGTGTTTTCCATTTTATTGGAGTGGAGGTTTTCAAAGTAGGTATTGATGATCCTCTGGATTTCTGTTGAATCTGTTGGACTTCACCTTTTTCATTCTTAATTGCATGTATTTGTGCCTTTTCTTTCCTTTTTTTGATAAGGTTCACTAAAGGTTTATCAATTTTATTTATTCTTTCAAAAAACCAACTCTTTGATTCATTGATTTTATGTATTGTTCTCTTACTCTCCATTGCATTGATTTCTGCCCTAATCTTTATAATTTCCTCTCTTGTGCGAGCTTTGAATTTGTTATGCTCTTCTTTTTCTAGGAGCTTGAGGTTCTGCATTAGGTTATTTATCTGAGTTTTCTCTGTTTTCCTAATATGGGCATTCACTGCTATGAATTTCCCATGTAGAACTGCTTTCATTTTGTCCCATAGATTCCTGTATGTTGTACTGGCATTTTCATTTACTTGTAGAAACTGTTTAATCTCTTCTTTAATTACTTCTGTGACCCATTGGTTGTTCAAGAGGATGTTATTCAGTTTCCATGTGTTTGTTGGGGTTTTGCACTTTCTTATGTTATTGATCTCCAATTTTATTACACTGTGGTCTGATTATATACAGGGGGTAACTTCAATTCTTTTACATTTACTTAGATATGTCCTATGAGCTAGCATGTGGTCTATTCTGGAGAATGACCCGTGTGCAGCTGAAAAGAATGTGTATTCTGATTTTGTGGGGGTGGAACACTCTGTAAACATCTATTAAGTCCATTTGTTCAATAGCTTGGGTCAGTTCTAGAATTCTGTTGTTAACTTTTTGTCTAGATGATCTGTCTATTTGTGATAGTGGGGTATTGAGGTCCCCCACTACAATTGTGTTAGTGTTTATTTGGTTTTTCATGTCTATTAATATTTGTTTTGTATAATTGGGGGCATTTGTATTTGGTGCATATACATTTAGGATTGTCATCTCTTCCTCTTGGATTGTTCCCTTCACAGGGATGTAATGACCATCTTTGTCTCTCTTGATTAGTTTTGGTTTGAAATCTACTTTGTCTATAAATAAGATTGCTACCTGTGCTTTCTTGGTTCCTGTGGTGTGGAGAACTGTTTTCCAGCCTTTGACTTTCAGTCTATGAGTTTCTTTTTGAGTTAGGTGTGTTTCTTGTATACAGAATATTGTTGCATTTTCCTTTTTAATCTATTCTGTCAGTCTATTTCTTTTGATTGGTGAATTGAGGCCATTAACATTGAAGGTTATAATTGATAGATACTGAGCCATCCTTGTCATGATGTTTTACTTTTGTTGGCTCTTTTATTTCTTATTTTTTCACCTTTTCCCATTAGTGCCTTACCTTGCCTGGTGGCTTCCCTCTGTTGGGCCTCATGGAGTTGTGATCTTCATTGCTTTTTTCTAGGATATTGTTTAGAATTGCTTGTATTTCTGGTTTAGTGTTCATGAAATTTCTCAGGTGTTCTTTGTCATGGAAGTATCTAATTTCCCCATCAATTTTGAAAGATAATTTTGCAGAATACAACAGTCTAGGTTGGAAGCTATTTTCTTTTAGGGCTTGAAATACTTCACTCCAGGCTCTCCTTGAGTTGAGGGTTTGTATTGAGAAATCTGCCGTGATTCTGACGGGCTTTCCTTTGTAGGTGATTTGTTTCTTTTCTCTAACTGCTTGTAGGATTTTGTTTTTTCTGTTGGGTTTCTGGGATCTTGACTATTATATGTCTAGATGTATATTTTTTTGATCATGGCTAGTTGGAGTTCTATATGCCTCACTTATCTGTATGTCCAATTCTCTACCTCTGTCTGGGAAATTTTCCACTATTACTTCTGTGAACAGTTTTTTTTTTTTATGTCAATTGTGCTTTCTCTTGTTTTTTCATGGACTCCTATCAGTCTTATGTTATCCTTCTTTGCATCGTCTAGCAGTTGTTGGATTGAGTTCTCTTGGTCCCTTACTATTTTTTTAGAAATCTCTATTTTCATGATCTCTAACTGCAATCTTATCTTCTATACCTGATATTCTATCTTCAGATTCCCTTAATCCTCTGTGGATTCTTTCGATGGAGTTTTTGATCTCCTGAATATCTGTTTGAATCTGTTCCATGGATCCCATTTCTTTCTTATGTTGAGTGATCATGGTTTCCATTTATTTCTTATGCTGGGTATTCATGGCTTCCAGCATGTTTCTGAGCTCATCTATTTTTTTAAATCTGTTTCTGTTCTAGATCCTCTAATCATGTCTTTCACTCTGCTCACCATCTCTGCAGATATCTGGGAGACTATTTCTGCTTTGAATTTTTCTAGAGCCTCATTCATCTGTTTTGTTACTTCCTGTGCTATCAGTTCAGTGTATTCAGGTGGTTGGTTATGGGTCTTTTCCATCTCATTTCCCCCAGGATTTACCCTTGGTGGGGTGGAAGTCTGAGTTTGTGCCTTACTTAAATGTCTTCTCATTTTTGTTTTTGGTACTGTCCTTGGTTTAACTCCTGGGTTGATAGTTTGAAATTGCTTATTGTAAGTATCTTTGTTGCTTGTAATTAGAACCCTTATGGAATGATTGCTTCTCAGAGGTTTCTTCCAGATATAGCTGGTCTTTAAGTTTTGAGTCTCTAATGACTCTAAGGCTATCTCATTTTCCTTATACTAGGAAGGTTCATTGACTAGATCAATACCAACACATTAGCCCAAGTGATACAATCAGCAACACCATTGCATTAAGTACATCTTTGAAAATGACATTTTGTGGTAGTTATTAATCTATTACCTTTAGCTGTGTGAATTAAATGAAGATCGAGGACCAACCCAACATACAGTGAATAGACTCTTCAATATAACAACTTTACCTTTTGGGATGGGGAGTTAGAAAGGGTTGGGGAGGGAGGGATAGATGGGAAGAAGGATAGGGGAACGTTAGCAGTGTAGTCACAGGACACAGATGAGAAGGAAAAAGAGAATAATAGGAAAATAAAGAAGAACTCTGAATGAGGACCAAAACAGGAACAAAAAGGGAAGATGAACAATGTGGGAGAGCAAGAGAGTGAATGTAAGAGAGAGAGAACAGAAAGAGAAAAGAAAGAAGAAAAGAAAAGGAGAGAAAAACAAATATTTGCAAAGAGTAGGGAAAAAATTAAAGATAAGAGGAGCAAAAGAAAAGAAAAGAGAACAAAACAAAATAATAAAACTAATTTTGGGAATCAAAAATAACCATGAAGATGAAGGGCCTCTTTCAGGGTATGTCTGTACTATCACAATAGACAATTTGAGTTGCAGTGTGCAGGTATAAGTCAATGAGTCTCAGTGAGCAAGTCGCACACCCATGAGATTCAGGTAGATTTCTGGCTGCAAGTCCCAAGTTGAGCTCCCTGTCTTCCCGTAGGGTTGAACTCTGCAGAGATTTATTCCAGGTTCCAGCTGCCCTTCCCCTGAAGATAGTCCCGGTCCTGATGGGAGGTGAAGATGACTCCAACTTACCCAGTACAGTGTTCTGGTGGTCCGGTGTCCTCTGCGTCTTTGTAGTGTGTAACCAGGTGGCTGTATAGAGGAGCAGCGGTGGTGGTGGTGGTGGGGGTGTCCAGTGGATTGCTGCCAGGGCTCGGGCTAATTCGGCACCTTCTGTGCCACTCTCGAAGTTGCTATGGCGTCCGCAGACCTGCCTGTCTGCCGAGGGCTGATTTGGCGTGACTCATGACGTTCCACAATTTTCTGTTGCTGCACCTTTCTTTGTTTTAATTCAAATTTCAATTATGTCCTTATCACATGACCTTGAGCAATCTACCTGACTTTTCTCTGTTGGTTACAACACTGAAGCAAACAAGAAACACTGTTTCCCTGAGTTGTGAGCAAAAATGAGTTAATCTCAGGTAAACGTTTATCTTCTGTGAGACCTGGGGGGTAACATTCATAAGATGATGAATATTTTCTAAGATATTCCTAAGAGAAAAGAAAATATGTAAAATATTATAGTTTTCTATTATATTTTTCAGGTAGACTTACAATGTATTTTTTTTATAATCATACTTAGTTGTTATGACCTAGAATTAGAATAAATTCAGAATGCACATCTTCTTAGCTACATTGTTGGTACCATAGAATCTAGTAGACAGGGATAGTTTCAAGAATCAGAAGGATATTGAGATATTAATGGGAACTTTCACTACTTAAACAGTATAAGTTAATTCATTATTTATCTTAAGTGAGAAAGTAAATAGATTATTTAATGAATAACTTTTGATTGAACTATGTTTAGAATCCAGGATCTGTATGTTGAGGTGAGAATAACATGGCCTTATGTATTTTGAAACCCTATGCTTAAGGACCAATTGAATTTTCATAGAGGCTCTCCACTTGACAGTTATCAGAAAGCTATAATTGTTTTAACAGCAAGTATTAGAATGATAATCCAATGAGTCTTGTAATTAGCTCATTTAATACTCCCCAAAGGGCAAATAGAATATTATAGTTTAATGTTAAATTAATTGATTCATAATTTGTACAGCTTTACTCTAGACAGTTAAATAATTGTCTAATTTATCTTGTAGTGAGATAGTGAATAATCTTTTGTGTCCACTGTTTGATGGGCACTGTTAGGTTATTTACATACACAATCTTTGATCCTCACAGTAAGGGACAAGATGTGACTCATTGTATTCACAGTGAAGAGGAAGGGCTTGACATTCAAATGGTTATAGAAACTAACATATGTAGGAATTTTTAGAAAAACTCTTTACCCTTCCTCCTGAGAAAACAACCTTTCATTCTCACAAAACAGGTGGACATCTTGTGTGTCCACATAGCATTGTGCTCTTCTATCATTAGATAGGCTGTTCTGTTTTTATTTATTTTAAAGAAACCTTATTTTTAGAGTAGTTTTAGACTCGGAGCAAAATTGAGTGGAAGTTCCAGAGATTCCTCATATACTGTCTACTTCCACATATGCCTAGTCCCATTCCCCCACTCCTAAAGTCTTTTATCAGAGTACATTGGTTACAATCCATGGACCTCTGTTGACACATCATTATTAACCAAGGCACATATTTTACATTATGTTTCATTCTTGATGTTTTATGTTCTATAGATTTTGACTAAAGTTAAATGGCATGCATTTACCATTGCAGCATCATCTCACGCTATTTTATTTTGCTTACCTATGCCTTTTACTACAACACTCTATGTCCAATTCACAGTGAGGATTATGTTTTACTTTGTTCATGTCCCCAGGTCTTGTCATGGTAGCCTGTGCATGGTTCTTTTAACAGATATGAACTGGAATGTCCTAGGGTTTGCCACCCTGTGAGGGTATAGGAATTAACCTCATGTCTAAAAGCACCTTGTTTGGTGGTGTTTTCCTTCATTAGTTCTTTTTCAGAATTTCCAGGAATGTTTCCTGTCTATAGGATGCTCTGAACTTCTTGATACTGGCTTGTTGCCATGTTTTCAGAAGGTGGTGCCACTGATCACTAACTGTTCCTACTCTGCGTGGTGCTGGATTTCAGTGCTTCTAAAGCTGCATGACCAGAATATAATATTCTGAGCCTTACTTTGGTTTTCTCAGCAATTTTAACTTCCCATCTAGTAGAAGAAAGATTAATTTTAAAAAGTAGAGAAAAAATTTTGACTGAATTGTGCATAGTTTTTAATTCCATCAAAAATGTGCAGTAGGTTGATATGAGGATTAGTCACCTTTCTTCCACTATAATAAATAAAATCCATTTTTAAAGAGAACATTTTTATCTAGGCTCACAGATTTGGTGGTTTCTGACCATGACCAATTGGCTCCATGACTTTTGGGCCTGTAAAAAAGTGGCACATCGTGGCGGGAAGCACAAGGTGAAGTGCAGTCCCTTACACATGACCAACATGCAATAAACAGAAAGAGAAGAGAATAGGAACTCGAAATCCTCTTCAAGGTCATTTTTCCACTAGGACTCACATTCTAAAGGCTCTACAACCTCCCAGTAGTGCTACAGGCTGCAGACCAAGCCTTTGAGTCATGGGCCTTTGGATCATTCCAGATTCAGATGAGATCGGGCATGTTCAAGGTGATATAGACAGGGTCATTTCAGATTCAAACTATAGCAGTATCAGATTAGACTTCCATTTTTATCAGTCTTCTGTGTCTAGGGGCAGAAAAAACAGTAATATATACATTTTGAGAAATAATCTTGTAGTTGTAAGAGTAGATAGGTAATTTTTTTCCTTTGTTATGGAAAGTATCAAACCAATCAAGATATCTGTTTTTTACTTTTGTGATAGTGACAACCAATGAAGTTATCTAGTTGTCAATACTTTGGAGGGGATCTTCTGTGTATAATGGTTGACAATGTCAGTAGCCATTTTATCAGAGATAGGATGGTAGACTGCAATTTTTAAAAAATTAACTTGAATAGATTATTTTTTTTCTTTGTACTAGAAAGAGTATATTTGGGGTCCTGTAGAATGAAGGTGGAAAACAGAAGGAACGTGGTTTTATGCAGTGATTAGGACTGTCAGGTAGCTATGTCAAATGCCCATTAGGAATGTCAGGTAACCAGATAGTTCAGTATTTTCTTTTTTCTTTCTTTTTTTGATACCAGATATCAAACTCAGGTCCTTGTGCTTGCCAGGAAGGCATGGCGCAGCTGAACTACATTCCTGGCCCCTTGCTTTGTATTTACACACACACACACACACACACACACACACACACACTGCTACCTATTCAGTGACATGTTTCGGAGGATCCTTGCCCATTCATTTAGTATGTACTATGGACACACTATCCTGTTAAGTGGTTGGATACAAAATTTCCTTATATACTTTTGTATTTTAGTTTGAACTATATGACAGCTATAATTAGGAACTACATTCCTCTATCTTCCCAAGCCTTTCTTTTAAGCACCAATACAGAAAAGTCACCCCTCTGAGGTCCCCTTTTCTGTCATGCATATCAGTTTATGCTTGTATACACTTGGGAGACAATATATATAGCCAGACTTTGTATTCCAATTTAGAATCTCCTGGCCAGTCCACAGCTATATAAGTGTAAGTGATTGAACCATAACACAATATGTTTCTGTCATCTTAAAAAAATTGTTATTCATCCAAAATCATTGATGCCATTGACTTATACAACATAACCTTTGAAAGGCCTTCTTTCCTAGGTAAATAGACATGATTAGGAGATGTCTATCCCTCTTGGCCAGGGGGGATATTTATCTGGGATATTGCATGGCTAATGTCCTGAGCTGTTGCCTGTACAGTGTGTCACTGTTGGCAGTTTTCACCAGGTTTAACGTTCTAAATGCATTTAAAGATTCTTTCTTGGGTTTGCTTGCCCCATTTATTTTCTAGTTATTGATTTTGATGTTTTGCTACTTCCTGTTATGTCTCTCAATGTCAGTGGATTAAGTTAAGACCACACTTCTTAATGACTCTCATGAAAGAGGAATTCCAGAGTGGAAGTAAATGGTGAAAGAGGCACCATTGTATAAAACTTCGACATAGATTTGCAAAAGATGTCTAACCTTTGAAAGGAATGTTTATCATTCTAAGAATTACAGGATTTATGATTCTCGAATTCTTTCAAGGCATTTCTTATATTCTGAAGATATTGGAAATAGCTTCTCAGGAGAGATTGGTACTAAAGATATCTATAATAATTATTGTGTTATCTCTAGAGAATAGTTGCTACCCAGAAATATTCAAAATTCTTGCCTTTTTTGAGGTACTTTTTTCTGTTTTTCAGGGCCACATGCTCCTTTCTGCTTTATAAATAATTTAAAAAATAACAGAAGTCCTGGTCATTTCCATCAGCAAATGTCTCAGTGTAATTGCATGTGTATTTATACTTGTGATCTCTAATATAAATGATGCACATGTGAAAAAAAATCCATCGGCTACACAGCTTTTCTGTTGTGGTGTTAAGAGTGACTGTTTCACTAAAGCCAAGAGTGAAATTACAGCAGGTGCAGTTTCAAGCCTCTACAATTATCCCAGATTACCTTTTCTATGAAACATTGACAGCTCTGCAAAAACAATATTACTATGCTTACATTTGGAAGTTGGCAGACATTATCAAATATATTGTCATAACAACAGTGGTTTGGTACTAAAAAAAAAGGACAGAAAAAAATCTCTTTATTGTTAATAGAAAATTATTGTTTTACTCAGTTCATAAATATTCAGGCCAAACTTTATACTCTTCCTTAGGAAACAAGGGTAGTGTAGGAACTCTTAAATAGTCACAGGGGAATTGGCACTTGCTTTCTCCACTGGAGAGGAGCAAGCAAAGTCACAGGTAAAGGGTATATTTCTTTGTGTCTGTAAGGGCTATTGCCTTTAAGGAAACTTTAATGGAAGCTGTTAGAAGTTTCTACAATTCCATTCTACAAACAAATCATGAAAGTAGTCATATGTGAATATTCACCATCAGTTATGTCTAGAACCTTGGACCAAATATTTGTTTGTTTTTGTTCTTATCACCCGCCTCCTACATGCACACATTGGGCTCAGTTCAGTTCTACTTTGGATGTAAAAATAAATTCACTGGATTCCAAATGGAAAAAAGTTATATTTAAAAAAAATATGATCCACAACTTGATGTTTGTAAGGAACTGATTTAAGACCCTTGCTAATATATAATAACCTATTTTGTGAAAGAAAAGAGTGTTCTATTCCAATTAAATTGCCTTATGATTTATCTTTCTGGTTTTGAATGTGTTGGAAAAAGCTAGTGTATAAACAAGCTATTCTATTTGTTCTTGCTCCTCATGGTCAGTTATAAGCCTAGGCATAAAAATGTTTCTGCTCATTCATTTTCCTTAGACCATTAGTTCTTAAATGTGATCTCTGGATAGGCAGCATCCATAAGCACAACCTTGGAATTTATTAGATCTGTAAATTTTGGTGTCTTAACCAAGACCTATTGAGAAGGGGAACTAGCCATCTGTGGTTAAAATACCCTTCACATGATTTTGATGCCCTCTAAATTTTGGGAGCCACTGTCTTCATTCTTCTTTGAAATGGCACAATATTTGAATATTATTAATTATACTTCATCATAGAGCCTTCATTAGAAAGAGCATTCCTTTGTTTTGCAAATGAGACAGCTTATTAATGTGTAGGAAAATGTGTGATGTGAATTTCAGTTTCACTGAAAACAGTGCACAGTCTTAAAATTAGGAACATAGCAGCTTCTTGTAAAAGTGCTTAATTCTTTGGAAAGGCTTGGCTCTATTGCTTGCCCTTGTGGCATCTTGGTTAACGCTTTCCCCATTCCTTTTAACATTTCATTACATTTGGTTGCTGCTTTGAGCACTCCCTGTGTGAAAGGCCTTCCTTTGCTTGGGTATTTGATGTGTTCTTTCCCACTCTTGCTGAGTTTGCCCTTTGGCAGGCCCCTGACCTCCCCATCTCCACAGGAATCGGTCCCTCAGCTGCCCTGAAAAGCCCCTTAGCTGTCCTCTAATAAAGATTAAATATATGATGTGCATGCAGGATTGCATCCTTCAACTGTTCTTTCTCTTTCTACCTTGTAATGTCTGATGTGAAGATATGTAGTATCCTTGAAAATTGCTCAGAAAATACATTTTTGCTCATAGTGTTTCAATATGTCCTGCATGTGTGGCTCTCCCATGTGTTCTTCAGAATCAACTACCCTGTGGTCTGGTGTGCTTAAACCTGAAGCATAGATTGGTTGTCTCTTTCAATATTGAAATATAAACAGAATGTATATATATACTTGTCAGGAAAGTTGAATAATTTTACCTTGGGACATTTCTAGGGAAACGGGAATAGTTGTTTTTTAAAAAAATTATTATCAATGTATTTTACATCTAGCCCAAGTCTTGAAATGATTGTTGCTTTGATAGTTACTGGAAGCAACCTTATTGAATTGTTGCTGCACTCATATTATGGGGTATGCCTAGGACTTTTCTACTTCTGGTTAGTTATTGTTATAGCCTAATGCCTTTATTCAGTTATAAGCCTGACAATACAGTTACAGTATTGAAATTCTTTCCATGATGAAATAAAGAATAATTTTCTAAGTCTAGGTCTGACTATATGGCTTCATCATTGTCAATTAGAACACTACTAATTTAGTTTTAAAAATAGTCATAGATTTTGAAATAAAATTACACATCTCTTTATTTGTTTCTCATCTTTCCCTTTTAATATTAAAAGACCGAGTCCATTATTGATGGAAAAAGGCCTCCGTGTGACAGGAATACAATTAATGTGAAGACCGTGACTGATTACAATAAATGCTCTCATTTTTAGAACTGAAGTTGCTTATTGGGGTTCTTATTCTTGTGTCCTTCTTTAGTCTATAAAATTGTAATTTGATTATTTAATATGAAAACATTTTTAAAAATACCCAATTATTATGAGAAATAGCTTCTTTATTTCATTTTGGTATTTTTCACTAATGTGCCAAAAAAAAAAAGACCGACTCTGAAAATAGTGAGTTAAAGCAGTGAAGCTGAGCTGTACTGTCTCCATCTCTCATGGATTGCTGCCTCTTTATTTTTCCATTGTTTAATGTTTGAAATATATAACAAATTCTTTCATTGCGAGGAATCAGTACATATTCATATTGCATATACATCTCTTTTACTTCTCCTTCCTCTTCCCTCTGTCTTCCCCCTATTCCTACTCCCCCTTCCCATCTCCTCAAGGTCTATCTCCCTATTTACTATTGTCTCTTTTATTTTGCTCTTTAAATATTTGTAGTTTGGGTTTTTTGTATATAAGAAACCATGCAATATTTAACCTTCTCTGTCTGATTTATTTCATTTAGTATTATGGTCTTACGGTGCACCTGTTTTCCTACAAACGGCTCAAATTTATCCTTCTTTATGGTTAATCAGTACTCCACTGTGAGCAGTTTTGGTTATATTAAGAAAATAAATTTGAAATCTCTATAAGTCTGTAGCAAATGTTATTGCCAAGATGCCTGAGGTAATTATTAGAGATCTTGAATATCAGAATGAAATAAAAAATATTAGCGAAGCCAGAAGGGGAGAGTTTCCTAAAGTTTTATAATTTAGGGTAGGATTTATTAATGTGCTAGTGAGATGGTACAAAATTTGATAGAAGAGCAATATAGGATGGTCCTACTCTTGTTTCTACAGTGAATGGCAAGAAGTAGAGATGCCTTGCACATATATTTTCTCTCCTTGCATATATTATGAGAGTTTATAGCCTTGAGCTAAATGAAATGTCTTTATTCAGGGTTGGGCTTCAATGAAAGAAAGAAATAGGACTTTTAATTTGTTATACATTTATAAGTTTATAAGTTAAAAAGTAAGGTTTTATTAATTTCATTGACATTAAGAATTTGGCTAGTGTTTGCTTTCATCATTTAGATAACTCCGGGCCTTACTGTAATCACTAGCTTTTCTCAGGGAACCCTTCCCTTATCCCTTGGGCATGGTTAGGTGCTCCAGAGAGAGGCTGCCTACATATCTTTGAATTTGCCAATTAGCCTGGCACTCACCACACTCTTCTGATATTTCTTGATTGATTATTCTTGCTTCCATTAGTCCATTGTACACTCTTAGGTGACAGGACATATGTATCGTATTTGGTATTACATGTACAGTACCTGTCATTTAGTATTTCCTAAATACTAATTATGGAAAGGAACTTTTATTACATTTAAGCCTTACTTATAATTTCTCTACTTTCCTTTTTTCTTTATGTAGCATCACTTCCCAATGACTATTCATTGTCTCAAGACCCTTATCACTCAATCATATCTTTCAAGAAAGTCGATCAAAAAATCTGCTTAGTGTTTCTAGAAATGTGTTAGTTACTAGGTAGCTAGTTTGGAAAATGTAACTCTTGCAGGAGTACCATATTGATCTAAATATTTTTGATAGGTGTGTTTAGGATTATGTGATATGTGAATTGGGGATGGCCCTGAAGGGTCAGTAGAAGATGAACTCTGGAGCTGTGGATCTTTGGCTTGATAATCTTTACAAAATCTTCATCTCTCTGAGCCTTGTTTTTTTTTTCCTACTGATAAAACAAAATCATAACATGTTTTTCTAATCTAACCATACTTACAAAATTAGAAACTACAGAAAGCCCCCTAAAACTGTAAAAGTACATTCAAATTGCTTTAAAAGGAATTCAAAGTTTAACATTCTTTAAATGTGTGTGTGTGCATGTGTGTGTGTGTGTGCATGTGTGTGTATGTATGTATGTGTGTATGTGTGAATTAGTGCCTCATGTTCAGGACAAAATTACCAATTTATAAGGCATTGGGGATTACTTCTGGGGCTTAGACATTAAGCAGCAATATAGCTTGATTGATCACACACTCAAAGAAGTGGACCGGGGATATCTGGCAACAATACATTGTGATTGAAGGAAGAGGCTACCAGCAGACACAAGAATACACTCATATAATCTCAGCAGTGGCCCAGCTCAAGAGTTTAGAAATAACTCTATTATACTATATTTACAATAGTCATCACTTCCTTTTTAGTAAATGCATGTGTTTAAGAGATATGAGTAAATAATAGACTATGCTTGTTATGCCATTATCTGCTAAGGGAGTCAACACAATTTAATGCTGACCAAGGGAAGATTTTATTAAAGTCAGAATTTATGAAAGTCTGGTTCAAACAATGATTAAATGTTCTCTTTTGGTTTTAACTGGGAAAAATCCCAAAGTTCCCTACCAACTACCTATTACATCTTCAGAATAACTTGGTTTTGCCCCATGTTAATTATGAGGCACAGCAGGGGCAAGGAGTGAACGTGAAGAGACACGTGCATAGTTACAACTGGAACTGGATGAGTAGGGTGGAGGAAGAAGGTGAGTAATGTGCCTGCTGACCTTTGGAGCACAGAGTTGAGGTAGTCATTAAGTAGCTAGATTGTGCTGCTTAGTGTAACTCTGCAGTGCATTCTCAGTTCATGTCATTTTGTGAAAATGATGTTGAGTGCAAGAAAAGGAGTATGTTTAATTTTGTAAGCAGAGGATGTCTTTCTAGAAATCAGAATTTTTTCCTGAAGAAACCAGTAATCTTCTTTTAAAATATAGATGATGATGCTTTTTTATTTGTGTAACTACAAGAACTATTAGTGTTCATATTGTATAATAGCACAACCAACCTCTGCATTCATACCAATTAAAGCTCATTTTTCTAATTGCTGTTGAATGATCAGTTTTCTTTGCAACACAATGTGTTGTCAAGAAAAGAAAAATTGCAAGAAGGAAAATGGCATTCTCATAATGTGCCAAAGGCAGACGTTTTGAAAATGTAAAACAGCTGAGCTCACTTGACATTTCATGATGTTATCTGCCAGTGGAGAAGACTGAGAACTCCTTTTCCCGGTGATTTTTTTCTAGAATTCTGCCAAACTTACAGAATTACATATAATTTGTTAAAGAGGAGATAGGCCAAAAAGGAACATTTCTATTTCAGTCTACTAGTGCTTAGGAAATAAATGCCAAGTAGTATTGCATCTGCTTCTTTTAACCAGCCTTGTCATTTAGTTTTTGAGTAGAAGACAGAACCAGACAGAAGCATTGGTTTTCATATTTATGTGAAGGCTTGAAAGGGTTCATAAATTATAGCTGTTGAGTCTAGCACTAAGGTGGCAATGAACTGAGGTGATATAGGGGTATAAACTGAAAATGAAAACTTCTGAAGCACACCAGGAGCGAGCTCTGAAGGTGAGATACACCAGGAGGCTAATAGACATATAATCTTTAATACTTCATTTTTTTCCCCAAAAGAAATAAGATCGAGAATACATCAAATATATGGCTTCTGGTATAAATATACCACTTGCAGAAAGAGAAATAAGATGACCTAAGAATTAGCCAGGAAAAGGGAAACCCCTCCTTTGAGAGAATACATTTTAATAACATTTCTGAGTTAAAGTTACATAGTTCAAATTGTAAAGAAAAGTTATTAATATGACTTTTATCAAGATATTTACTTGAATTTCAGCAAATATGTAAGCATATATTTTCAACATCTTCATGAGGTGTTTAGGGAGGCAGCCTATCCAGCTGATAAAAAGACTTACAGATGTAACATCCATTTCCTTAATGAGACTCAAGACCAAATCTGCTGTTATGAACAGATGTTCAGTGACATTTACCAAACATGTGCTAATATTTTCAAATTTGGCACACTGTTCACAATGTACCAACCTGCAGGAAATCATGTCCCTGTAAGGTGGCTGCCAGCAAAATCCATTTCAGTAGCTTGCAGAGATTGAAGCTTATGATTGATGCCCAATATACCATGTTTGGATTGTCACTGATATGAAATGGACTCTTTAAAGTGCTGAAAATCCCACTGAATGGATCTCATTAAAGTCATTTTCTAAAGAATTGTTAAACATCTATTTAATAATTTTTATTATAGATTTTTTCCTTGAGCTTTGACATTAATTAAATTAGATGGTGCTAGTTTATAATAGTACTGAGAGCTATTCTGAAATGAAGGGAGACATTTATACCTTAGAGCACCAGACAAGAATATGTATTGATTACTCTTTTAGTATTTAGTGGCCATTTACTATGTGCCAGAGTGAAGAATAAAGGATGAACAAGACACATCTCTTGCCTTCAAAGAGCTCTGTGCTGCTGTAAACCAGTTTTCTTATCTTTGCCACTTTATTAACACACTCTTATTCTTTATCTTAATTTTCCCTCTTAACTCACAGCCTGCCTAAACCTGGATGCAGTTCATCCAAATGCTTCTTTTTTACTCACTGAGTCAATTCCATGACTACTCAAAACTTTTGTTCTCTCCCTTTTAATCTCCTTAGAATTCCTTGTCCCTATCCTATAGGTTAGTGCTAATCACTTCTCTCTTTTCTATGGATTTATAAAATGGTAACATCATTAAAGCCATTGATGATTACATTGTATTTTATTTCATCTGCCTTTTTCATTTATAATTAAAACTGTTTCATGAGGAATATGTAAACTTTGTTCCCTAAAAATGTAAAGAAAGCTTAAGGCAATCATCCAAGGCTACATACTCCTGTAGTATAAAAGAAAAATGATCACACCAGCCACACTTCATTCAGATTTTTGATTGTCATAGAATGTTGCCTCTTACTTTTAGTTTATTTTAATCTCTCAGTCTTTAAATTTGTACAAAAAGCATTGATTGAGACACCATTTCTTTGTTAAAGTCAATAACTGACATCTTTTTAGCCTTCTGATGTAAAGTCTGTTCTAAACCATCAGCTTTTGGTATAATGCCACATTTGGGGGAATGGATCCTTAAACTATCTCCATATGCTCAATCTTGTAGGTCTGTGATGCACTTCTCTTTGCATTGATCCATCAGCTCCTAGAGAGCTCTTGGCATATAGAATGGAATAAATGTCTCCTAACTCTTGATTCAGGCTCATCTTCAATTCTATCATAAACAGATCCATGGTATTACTCTTATTTTCCAGTAAACCCACCAAATATTTTAGACAGTTACTGAGTTTTCCTTTCTTCTTTTTCAGACCCAATATCCTCAGTTTCTTCACCATTTTCACAGATCATTTCTCCTTCATTACCTAGTGATTTGTTTACCAGGAAGCATTTGTTGAGTGCTATAAAAACACCACAGTATTCAGAGTGTGGTAATAATTCAGATACATAAATAACAGTGAAACAAGGTAAAGTGATAAAAGCCACAAGACATGTACAAGCAGAGTGTTGAAAACATTTAGAGAGATAAATTATTGTTGAGGTGAACTTGAATGCCCTTACAGATTAAATGAATTTTGACTTTGGCCTGTAGCCCTACCAAATTGCTTTACAGAAAGAAAAGTAATTGGAGTAAAGACCCGAAGGAAGGTAAGGGAAAGGTGGATTGGATACTAGCCATTAGAATCTTTGGCTGAAATATATCTCTATCTCTATCTCTATCTCTAGCTATATCTATATCTATATCTATGTCTATATCTATCTCTATATTAGAGGAAGCTAAAAAGCTATTTTTGGAAATATGAATGAAGTGTAGGATAAATAGATTTAGTTTTATGTAGGAGGTAGGGAGATATGGAATGTTTTTTGGAGTAATAAGATTAGAATAGTGGTTTATGAAGATCAATCTTGTAAAACTGGAATAGTTTGTCACTTTTAAAACTGTTTTTTTGTAAGTAGTTGATAAGGTAATCTGTGATATTTTTCACAAGATAAAATTTGTAGCATTTTAGTCTTCACTGCTCTCTTATCATCTGTAGGCTCTTGACTCCTTTCACTATTGTTCTCTAATTTGTATCTGAATTACACAGAAATATACTTTTGTCAGATGAGACCTTCTCTCAAACAAAATAAAATAAAGAAGAAATCTACTTTTTTCCATGAGGTGATGTCTCTCTTTCTTCTGGCTCTTCTGCCTAACATGTCTGATCTTTGCTCATTCCACAGCTTTTTCAGATGACCTACGGTTTATTTATTTATCATTATTTTTTTCTTATTCCTGTATACCCTTAGCCAATTCCCTACCTCCACTACTGATTGTTTTATAGCACTGTATTATTATATTTTTCCAAGGAATTTAATTTTGGTGCATCATATAATGAGACAATTCAATGTATTTCTGTGAGCAAAGAGTCTGCAAGGAGAATGATCAGGATAATTGGGGAATTCGCAGCTTCTATAGCCCCATTCTGCATCTCTGGAACCTGTTACTAAGCAGTACTTATGTTTTGGTGCCTATAGGCTTCCTTCAAGAGATGAGGAGACATGATTAGAGTTCTGCATTCATTGGATTCATGCTGGCATGCATGAGCCAGCACCCATGTCTGTCTTGATTGCCCTCAATACTGCCGTCATTTGCATCCAGGACAGTTTGCACAGCTTTGGTTTTTAAAGATCATTTTTCATCACTGCTGGGAGTTACTGCATATAGAAAGCGGAGCCTGCAGAATGAAATATGAGAATGAAGTTCAGAATGTCACCAAAAAACCATGTAAAGATAGAGGGTAGCTCCAGGAGTGTAGGGGATCAGGAGGGGAGCACTGTAGACATGACAAAGAGTGGACAGTGGGGCAGGGAGAGATGGAGAAAAGGTCAGGAGGAGACCGCCTCAGGTATATAACTTTGAAGCTTCAGATCTGTTAGATGCTTGCGTTAAGATTGGTGGACAACTGGTGCTGCAGTTTAAAGAATTGTCCCCACCCTAATTCTTGAGGTCAGATTTATGTTCCTGTTTGCTTCTTTGTTTTCTGAGCATTTAATGAAAATGAGTACATGGTAAATGGGCCAAAATAATGGAGTGAGAAAAACTAACTTCTACTAAAGTTTGACAAGCACCCATTAGCAAAAAGAATTAAGCTTTAGAATCCAAATGATACTGACTCTTTTAATTATTATATGTGAAAACTTGGCAATAACAGTCTTTCTGAGACTCAGTTTCTGTATTAATAAAAAGGGAATAAGGATATCTCATGAGATTGATATACATTACAATGTTCTGTCATAATGCATAGAAAATATTAAATAAAGACATACAAAATAGTGATAAGTATTATCATAACTCTACCAAAACATATCATCCATGTGCTCTTTCCAAAATCCTTAACTTTGGGAAGTAAATTTAAATTTTAAAATCATTATGTTAGTTAACTTCTTTCCAACAATTTTCAAAAGTCACCAATTGGCCTTTATAAAGTTGAGTATACAAAGTATGAAGTCAAGCAGAATTGAGTAAAAGTGGTATTTCATTTCTACTTTCTTCCTTCTGGGGCAGCCCATTACAGTACATTCTTTCAAATATATGAATATCATGACATCAATGGTTATTTTTCTGATATTATGTTTATAAAAATGATTATTCTTATTTGTAATATCCAGTTTTACAACTTATTCTCTTTATATATTATTAAATGATTAATCATTCACATATTTAATCATTCACACTATATCATTAAGAAGGTAACTTTTTCCAAGAAGGAAGAGTCAAACATGTCCTCCAAATTAACAGTGAACATTTGCACAGTGGAGACACTGATATGCTCCAGATGCATTGTCAACAGCACATGGGCTCATCTAATTATGTAGCATTAGTCGGAGAACATTCAGGCAGTTGGAATTTAGCTTAGGGATAACAGATGCCTTAATAATGTTGGGAAGTGATTGTTGCTTCAGTGGAACCCCTTGAGGTTTCTTCCAAGTCTCTAATTCTGTCACACTAAGTATTTGAGTGATCACAAATGATTCAAGCAGCAAGAAGTGAGGGCTGGCATAAAGGTTCTGGAATTTTATGGCACATATTAAAGTATCCAGTGTTTTGAGCTGGTGCCTTTTAACATTGGAGGTGAGGTAGGAGAGTAGAGTAATATTGTTTCCTTATCCTTCCTCCCCTGCTAAGCCCTCAAAAGCTTCTAGTATTTTTAAAGAATAAGTCAACAAACATTTAACATTAAGAATCCTCCCTGATGAGATTCCAGCTGTCAATTCTTTATATGATTTCTCATGTGGTCTGGGTTTTGTTCATGATGTCTATGCCTACACCTAAGTCCTCAAGAGTTCTACCTATTCCCTCTTCCAGCAGATTTAGTGTTTTTGTTTTAATATTTACATCTTTGATCCATTTTGATTTTAGTTTAGTGCACAGTGAGAGACATGGGTCTAATTTTAGTCTTGGGCATGTGGAAAGCCAGTTTTTCCAGCACCACATACTGAAGAGTCTATCTTTTTTTTTTCAGTGAACGTTTTTGGCTCCTTTGTCAAAGATGAGGTGGCTCAGTGTGTTTGGGGTAGTTTCTGCATCTTCTAATCTGTTTCATTGAGTTTCAGGTCTATTTTTTTTTCTAGAACTATGCTGTTTTTATCACAGTAGCTCTGTAGTATAGTTTCAAGTCAGGGATTGTGATGCACTCTGCCTTGACTTTGTTGCCAAGAATTGCTTTTGTTATTCTAGGTCTCTTTTGGTTCCAAATGAATTTTAGGATTCTTTTTTCTATTTCTTTTTTTTTTTTTTGGTACCAGGGATGAAACTCGAGACATTGAGCTTGTGAGGCAGGTGTCAGCACCACTGAGCTAGATCCCTGGCCCCTGTTTTCTCTAATTCTGTAAGATATGCTATTGGAAATTTGATTGGGATTGCATTAAATCTGTACAACAGTTTTTGAAGTATGGCCATTTTCACTATATTGGTTCTTCCTACCCAAGAACAAGGGATATCTTTCCATTTTCTTTTTTTTAAATTTACTTATTTAATATTTATTTTTACTTTTTGAAAATGTTTTTTCTCCTTACACCATATATTTCTTTGTTTTTGTTTTTGTTTTTTTCTATTAAGTTTATTGGTACATTTTAGGTATAAAATACAGTTACTTTCATTAGGATCTTGTACCTTTACATGATGCATTTTGGTTCTTATTTTTTCCTCTTCCCCTGCCCTCCCTCCACCCCTTCCACCCTTACCTATTTGCAAAGACTTTGTTTCCATTTTTTCTTTTTCTCACATTTTTTCTTTTCCCTTCTTTCCTTTCCCCTAGCCCTCTCACTTCCCCTACTCCTTTAGACGTTTTCTTCCTATTATGCAATATCAATTATACATAGTTTTAATTATAATATCAAAATTTAGAGGAAATTACCACAGATTTTACAGAATTTAAAAGGATATAGAAAGCATATTACAAAAATCTTTTCTGAAATAAATTGGACAACTTCAACAGATAAAGCATGTACTCCATACTTCCAGCAAAAACACCTATGAATGGAAAAGATACAGTGCTTTCTCCCTAAGGTGGGTAACAAGGGCAGATAAGCCTACTCTTCATCTATCCATTAAACTTTGAAACATAGGTCCAAACCAAAATAGTCTGGCAATAAAAAGAAACAATTAGCATAGGACTGGCAAGGTAGAAGTAAAATCTTTATATGTAGATGAAATGATCATCTACAGAGAAAATACCAATACATCTCTAGAAGACCCTGGAACTTGTATCTAAATTTAGCAGAATTAGAAAACACAAGGTATATATAAAAAATTCAGGTCTATGTATAGTTGCTATAAATGAAGAATTGGATATTGAAATTTGAAAGTTATGTAGGAGTATAAAGGACATAGAAAAGTAAAAAGAAAAAAAAACAGTGTTGGAAGACATTTATTATCTAATTTTAAGACTTCCTCTAAAGCTACAGTAATCAAGGCAGTGTTGGCATAAGGAAAGATACATAGATCATTGGAATAAAACAGAGAATCTAGAAATAGAACCACACATATATGGTCCACTGAGTTTTGAAAGATTATTTAACATTAACATTTTATAGAACATAAACTCAAGAACAGAGGAAAAGAGTGTTTTCAGCAAATGGTACCAAAACACCTGTTATCCATATGTAAAAAATTAACCTCAACCTTTTATTTTCATACATAAAAATAACTTAAAAGGATCTATGAACCTAAATATCAAAGACTAAAACTATAAAAGTTTAAGAAGAAATTATAAGGGAAAATGTTCATGAATTTAGGGTAGGCAAGAATTTCCTAGGATACAAAAAACATGATGTATAAAAGAAAAAAACTGATAAATGAGATTCCATCAGACTTTAGAACTTTAAATGATATTGTTAAAGAAATGAAAAGCAGTCCTTAAACAGACTATATTTATAATACATATAACCTATGACCAGAATATATAAAGAACACTTACAGTTCATTAATAAACAACCCAGTTAAAATGTAGACACAAGAAGATGATAAATAGGCAGTACAGCACTAGAATCAGAAAAATACTAATCAGTACAGTAACAAGATCATATTATACACTCATTAGGGAGATGAAGGTAAAAGTTTTGATAGAACAAATGTCAGTTTAGGGGTGAACCAGTTAGAAGTTTTGAATACTGCTAATATGAATGTAAAATGATAAAATCATTTTGGAAAACAATATAGGAATTTCTTGTATTACTGTTAAGAACCAACAGTTCTGTTCTTAAGTTTTTACTTAAGAGGAATGAAAACACATGTTCACAATACATTTGTACATACAAGTTGACTATCACTTATCTGAAATTCTTGGGACCAGAAGAGTTTCAGATTTTGGTTTGAAATTCACTTGATCTGGAAAGAGGATAGCTACTCTTGCTTTTTTTCAGGTTCTGATCACATGGAGTATTGTTTTCCACCTTTTAACTTTCAATCTATGAGTTTCTTTTTGATTGAGTGTGTTTCTTGTATGCAGCATATTGTTGGATCTTGCTTCTTTTCTTTTTATTAAATTCTTTTATTGGTAAATTGTACAACACAATTACACCTCTCATTGGGAATTGTACCTTTACATGATGCAACTTGGTTCTTATTTTTTCTTCATTCCTAGCCCTCCCTTCACCCCCTCCATCCTTCCCTATTTACAAAACTTTATTTCCATTTTTTCCATTTCTCATCATTTTTCCTTTCCCTTCTTTCCTTTCCCTTGCACCTCTCACTACCTCTACCCCTTTGGACCTTTACTTCCTATTTTGCATTATCGATTATTCATTCTAATCATTGGTACATTTTAGGTATACAATATAATGACATTCATCATTGGAAATTTACACCTTTACATAGTCTCTCTTGGTTCTTATTTTTCACCCTTGCCCAGCCCTCCCTTCAACCCCTCCATTCCTCCCTATTTACAAAGGTTTTGTTCCTATTTTTCCATTTTCTCATATTAATCCCATTCCCTTCTATCCTTTCCCCTAGCCCTCCCACTTCCTTCCCCTTTGCCCCTTTTCTTCCTATTTCACATTACCTGTTATATATTTTAGTAATTATTCACACTTTCAGTTTCTCACACCAGAGAAACTATTTGGTATTTATACATGTGTGCCCTATTTATTTCACTTAAGAGTATCGCCTCAATGTGCATCCACTTAGCTATAAATGTCTCTAATTTCTCATTTTTTTGGCTGAGTAGTACTCCATTTTATAGAAAACCCACATTTTCTTTTTTTGTTTTTCTTAAAAACCCACATTTTCTTTATCCAGTCTCCATTTGATGGGCATTTGGGCTGTTTCCAAGTCTTAGCTATCACAAACTGCTGCTGTGAACATGAGCATACATATATCACTGTGGTATGATTCTTTTGATTCTTTGAGGAAGATCCCCAGCAGTGGAATAGCGGGGTCAAATAGGACTTCCAGTTCTAGTTCTTTGAGATATCTCCATACTGATTTCCACAGTGGTTGCACCAGTCTACACTCCTACCAGCAGTGCAGCAGGATTCTTCTTTCCCCACAGCCCTGCCAGCATTTGTTATTGGTTGATTTCATGAGAGCAGCCATTCTTTCTGGAGTGAAGTGGAATCTCAGCATTGTTTTCATTTGCATCTCTCCAATGACCAGTGATGTTGAACATTTTTTCATGTATTTATTTGCTATTTCTACTTCCTTGTCTGAGAAATGTCTGTTCATTTCAGATGCCCATTTTTGGATTGGGTCTTTAAATTTGGGAGGACTGATCTTTTTAAGTCCTTTATAGATTCGAGATAGTAGACCTTTGTCTGAGGAAGAGCACGTGAAGATTTTTTCCCACCTTGTGGGTTGTCTCTTCACACTGCTAGTGGTTTCTATTGCTGTGCAGAAGCCTTTTAATAAGAAGAGATCTCATTTGTTGATTGTTTGTACTAGTTCACAGACAACTGAGGTTTTGTTCATAAAATCTTTTCCTACACTGATGTCTTCAAGGGTTCTACCTAACCTCTGTTCCAACTGGTTCAGAGTTTCTATTTTAATATTTAGATCTTTAATCCATTTTGATTTTAGTTTAGTGCATGGAGAGAGATATAGGTCTAGTTTTAATCTTTGGCAAGTTGAAGCCCAATTTTTCCAGCACCATTTATTAAAGAGGCTACCTTTCCTCCAGTGAGGGTGTTTGGCTCCTTTATTGAAGATAAGATGACTGAGTGTGTCTGGAGTTGTTTCTGCATCTTCTAATCTGTTCCACTGGTCCTCAGGTCTGTTTCTTTGCCAATACCATGCTGTTTTTATCACAGTAGCTTTCTAGTAGAGTTGCAGGTTGGGGATTGTGATATCCCCTGCCATATCTCTGTTGCCTAGAATTTCTTTTGCTATTCTGGGTCTCTTCTTGTTCCAAATGAATTTTTGGATTGTTTTCTCAAGGTTCATGAAGAATGCTGCTGGGATCTCAATTGGAATTGCATTAAATCTATATAGCAGTTTTGGAAGTATGGCCATTTTCACTATATTAATCCTTGCTACCCAGGAGCAGGGGATGTCTGTCCATTTTCTGATAATGTCTTCAATTTCTCTTTTCAGAGTGCCATAGTTTTCGGAGAAGAGGTCTTTGATTTCTTTCATTAGATTGATTCCTAGGTATTTCAGCTTTTTGGATGCTATTTTGAGAGGAATTATTTGTCCTATTTCACTCTCAGTGAGTCTGTCATTCGTGTAGAGGAAAATTATTGATTTTTGTGTGTTGACCTTGTAACGAGCTACTAGACTGAATTTGGTTATTAAGTCTACAAGACTTTTGGTGGAGTTCTTGGGGTCTTCTATACAGCCCAAATGCCCATCAACTGGAGACTGGATAAAGAAAATGTGGGTTTTTTTTTTTTATAAAATGGAGTACTACTCAGCCATAAAAAATGAGAAATTAGAGACATTTATAGCTAAGTGGATGCACATTGAGGTGATTCTCTTAAGTGAAATAAATAGGACACACATGTATAAATACCGAATAGTTTCTCTGGTGTGAGAAACTGAAAGTGTAAATAAGGACTAAAATGTATAATAGGTAATGTGAAATAAGAATAAAAGGTTCAAAGGGGAAGGAAGTGGGAGGGCTAGGGGAAAGGATAGAAGGGAATGGGATTAATATGAGAAAATGGAAAAATAGGAATAAAATCTTTGTAAATAGGGAGGAATGGAGAGGTTGAAGGGAGGGCTGGGCAAGGGTGAAAAATAAGAACCAAGAGAGAATATGTAAAGGTGCAAATTTCCAGTGATGAATGTCACTATATTGTATACCTAAAATGTACCAATGATTAGAATAAATAATCGATAATGCAAAATAGGAAGAAAAGGTCCAAAGGGGTGGGGGTCGTGGGAGGGGCAAGGGGAAGGAAAGAAGGGAAAGGAAAAATGATGAGAAATGGAAAAAATGCAAATAAAGTCTTTGTAAATAGAGAAGGGTGGAGGGGGGTGAAGGGAGGGCTAGGAATGGGGAAAAAATAAGAACCAAGATGCATTATGTAAAGGTACAATTCCCAATGAGAAATGTAATTGTGTTGTGTACCTAAAATGTACCAATAAAAGAATTTAATAAAAAAAAGATGAAATCCCAGTTGTTGATTCTTTCTGCTACTTCCTGTGCTATTGAGTTTTTGTTCATAAAGTCTTTTCCTATGCCAATATCTTCAAGAGTTCTACCTAACTTATCTTCCAGCAAGTTTAGTGTTTCTGTCTTAATATTTAGGTCTTTAATCCACTTTGATCTTAGTTTGGTGCATGGTGATAGATAGGGGTCTAGTTTTAATCTCTGACAGAATGAAATCCAGTTTTTCCAACACCATTTATGAAATAGGCTATCTTTCCTCCAATGAGAGTGGTTGGCTCTTTTGTCAAAGATGAGGTGGCTGAGTATGTCTGAGGTTGTTTCTGCATCTTCTAATCTATTCCACTGATCCTTGGGTCTGTTTATTTGGCTGTACTATGCTGTTTTTATCACAGCAACTTTGCAGTATAATTTCAAGTTGGGTATTGTGATACCCCCAGCCATGTCTCTGTTGCCCAGAATTGCTTTTTCTAATCTAGGTCTCTTCTGGTTCCATGAAGCTTTGAATTGATTTTTTAGATCTGTGAAGTATATTGTTGGAATTTCAATTGGCATTGCATTAAATTTATATAGCAGTTTTGGAAGTATGGCCATTTTCACTATATTGGTTCTTCGTACCCAGGTACAAGGGATGTCTTTCCATTTTCTTATATCCTCCTCAATCTCCTTTTTCAGAGTGCTGTAATTTTCAGTGTAGAGGTCTTTTACTTCCTTTGTGAGGTTCATTCCTAGATATTTCATTTTTTTGGATGCTATTGTAAAAGGAATTGTTTCCCAAATTTCTCTCTCAGTGAGTCTGCTATTTGTGCATAAAAAGGCTATTGTTTTTTGAGTGTTTACCTTATATCCAGCTACTCTACTGAATCTTTCCATTGGGTTTAGAAGTCTTTTGGTGGTCCAAGGGTTTGGGAATGGTGGAAGGGAAAGGGGAAAGTGAAGAAGGGAAAGAAAAAATTATGAGAAAAAAAATGGAATTAAACTCTGTATAAATAGGGAAGGGTGGAGGGGGTGAAGGGTACACAGGTAATGGGAGAAAAAATAAAAACTAAGATGCATCATGTTCTGTTACAAACACCCAATGATAAATGTAAATGTATTTATACCTAAAATGTACCAATAAATATATATATTAAAAAAAAAAGATCGTACACCCTGACCAAGTCGGATTTATCCCAAGGATGCAAGGATGGTTCAATATTCATAAATTAATAAACATAATACACTATATTAACAGAGTCAAGGACAAAAGCCATATGATCATCTCAATAGATACAAAAAAGGGATTTTTCAAAATCAAACACCCATTCATGATAAAGACGCTACAGAAAATTGGAATAGAAGGTCTTTATCTCAACCTTATTAAGCTATGTATGTAAAACCACCAGCCAACATCATACTAAATGGTCAAAATCTGAATACTTTCATGCTAAAATCAGGAACAACACAAGTATGCCCACTATCACCACTCCTGTTCAATATAGTTCTGGAAACATTAGCCACAGCAATTAGACAAGAGAAAGAAATAAAAGGAATAAAGATAGGAAAGGAAGAAGTTAAACTGTCATTATTTGCTGATTTTATGATACTTTACATAGAAGACCCAAAAACCTCTGCCAAAAGACTTCTATTTATTTATTTTTGAGACAAAGTCATGCTGTATTTTTTAGGGTGGCCTTGATCTCACTATGTAGCCCAGGCCGGCTTCAAATTCACAGTAATCCTCCTGCCTCAGCCTCCTGAGTGCTGGAATTATAGGTGTGCACTACCACACCCAGCTGGGAACAGGGATGCTGCATACCTATTTATCACTGTGGATGCCTTTTCAAAAAAAATTAGAGTTAAATAAAATATATAGGATAACAAATGTAACTGTATTAAAATGCTTTGATAAAAATTTAATTATGAATGGTGATATAACAATCATTTAAAATGAGATCTAAAAGAAGGTTTAGGAACTTGTGATTTCAATGTAGTAATGAGTATAAGTTATATTTAAGAAAGCTGTAGCAAATGTAGGATGATATAGAAATAGCTATGGTTTCTATTGGTGACAAATCACTTGCTTATATTTAGCACTGAAAGAAATGCTAAATTTTGGTTCCAAGGTAGTAAAAATAAAGGTGTTGTTTTCTCTGTTCACATTCAAGAATCCCTTGACTTCCATCCATGAACTTCTTGGAGCTCTGTGGATGGCAAGTGCTTAGTTCAGACTGTTATAACAAATGCCCCTAACTGGATGGCTTAAAAGACAAACACACTTCACACAGCTTAGGAGGGCAGAAGTCCAAGATGAGGGTACCAGAAGGGTCAAGTTTGTGGGGCGAGCCCTCTTCCTGGTTAGGTTGTCATATGGCCTTGTTTTGGTGCATGCATGCAGAACAAGAGATGGATCTTATGTATCTATTTCTTTTCATAAGGACATTAATCCCATCATGTGATTATCACCTTTATGACCTAATCACCTGCCATGGGCTTTACCTTATGGGTTTCACTCATACCATCGATTTGGTGACTAGGGCTTCAATGTATGAATTTTGTGGAGACGTAAAATTTTAGGGTGACACCATATATTCACATGGTGCATGCTTGTAATCCCAGCATGCCAGTCTGTAATCTCCAGGCTGAGGCAGGGGAATTACTTCAAATTGGAGGCAGCCTGGACTACATAGTGAATTCAATGCCAGTGAGAAGTACATATTCACTATGTTTCACATCCTGTCACAAAAAACAACAAAACAAAACAAAGAAACAAAAAGACAACCCACAGAAAACAATCCCCAAAGCATTCAGTCCATGACACCAGGTAAAGAGCCCTGGCTTAGATAATTGGCTTGTGAAAGGCCTTCTCCAATCAGCTCCTCCTCACAGAATGTATTTGTTACCTTTTCTTCATATTCAAAGACCCAGAAATATCCCCCCATGGCAGCACTTACCCCTTGATTTGTTTTTCTCTTACATTAGATCAGGAATCCGTAGGTGTTTTCTTTAAAGGACCAGATAGGAAATATTTTAGGGTTTGCATTCCATATGGTCTCAGTCTCAGTTACTCAGTTTAGCCAGAGACAATATGTAAATGAATAGCTATGGCTGTGTTCCAGGAACACTTTCATGGACACTGAAACTAATTTGTGGGCACTGAAGTTTGCTTCATGTAATATTCACGTGTCACCAAATATGATTCTTTAAAAAAAATTCAACCATGGAAAAATGTAAACCTATTTATTGACAGTAGACTATTCAAAAACAGAGCACAGGTCAGATTTGGCACAGAGAGTACTCTGTGGTCCTCTGCACTAGGGGACTGGTGTCTTGAGGGCAGGGACTGTAAGTTTGTTTTCTATCTCCAACATCTAGCACAGTGTCTGCCATATTGGTGTAAGATAAATGCATGATGAATAAATATTTGAGTCTATCAGTGCTTTATACTCACACATGCTTTCTCAGTATTCTTGAATTAGAATTGGAGAGCAGATGAATTCCCCAGAATGAGAATTTAAGCTAAATCCAGAGTTGTGTTCTCTTAGTGTATCATAATTTTGCAACTCCTACTTCTGTAATCTTGGTGTGCCCTAAAAGAAGGCCACTATTCTCTATAACAGTGTTGTCAGTGTACTTATAGACTTAGAGACCTCAGAGGAGTGGGAATGTATGTTTTCACCTATGTAGAGCATAGCCTTAATTCAAGAAAATTATATATGTATATTCAGCAAAGAATCTTAGATAAAACACTTGAATAAAAAGCATCATTTCTGAACACTATTTCCATTATATAGCCTTCATATTTACATGTTCAATAACAGTAATCATTATGAAAATCAGAGAAATTTTGTTTTTGAAATGCCTAATCCCTAACATTCCAGTTAAGATAAAAGGCAAATGAAGAGAGTTTTTCTTTCTTTCTTTCTGAATGGTTTCTTTAAATTAGGGAAACAAAAGACTTAAAATCCAGTAAGCTGTTGAAGAACTAAGAAGATAATCACAATTCTACTATAATTACATTTTTTATAGTAAGGTTAGGTGATTATTAGTCATGCTTATCCACCTGTAAAATGCTGACCTGACTAATACATGTATTAGCTGAATATAATAAAAGGTTTTGGTATCTTGTCCAAGGTCATAGATAAATTTGCAATCTCATCAACTCACATTCATTATTATGCAGCAATATTACCTGAAATGAAGTTTTACCTAGAAATATTTCAGTAGCTCAAGTACACAGAAACCAAAACACAAGAAGAAATTATTGAATCTTGAGAACCTGTTTTTAAAAGTCATTTTAAACATATAGATAATGAAATCTGCTAAATTCATTTTAGATATTTTACTGTTACATTAGAGACAATCTAGGCTCATATTCTGTTTTTTTGCCATGTGCATAGGCTCACATTCTTATGTGAACTTTTTGCAAATGAATTTTATGTATATAAATTTCACTAATCAAGAAATATCCCTAAGGCTTATCAAATGAAAAGTTAATTTCTAGTGGTGATGAGATTATAATAAATGAGAAAGGAACTTTTCTTTGAGAGATTATATAAATTTATTTCTGGAAACATGATATAGACACATGAAATATAAATAGCAATATTGGTAACATGTGCTAAGAATACACACACTCATACACACACACAGAGACACACACATGCATATGTGCACATTTGTGTGTCAGACCTTTGCTTTTATCACTTTTATATTCATTACCATCCTTTCTTGATTCCTGAGTTACTGTGGCCTCTGGAACTTATCACTCCTTGTTCAAAACTGCAAGAAGCATATTATCAAAACAATTTTCCATGCAAAGAGCTTTCATCATATTACTATTCTACAGTTTTTACATAAATTGTTATTTTGTGTCACCAGTGTTTGTCTGAAGTCTGACTCAAGTGTTTCCTAATCTAATTTATGTCCCTCCTTAGATTGGCTTTTTTCGTAACTCTCACTATGATAATGTCTCTCAGAGACTATAATGGAAATTTCATATATGACTGCTAGGAGGGTGAGTGTGCTAAGTCTCTCTGCAGGGCAAAGCCTTAAGAGTCTATGGACACTTTACTTCACCTAGAAGTTCCCCTTTGAGGGGTTTCTTTACAGTATATATAAAACTATGTAAGATATATATATATATATATATATATATATATATATAAATGGATGGAAATACTTTTATTGTCATTCTTTTTTAAAAATAACAAAATTAGCTGGTGCATCCTACTTTGTTTTTTGATGGGAGCTATATCTATACTGTGAAATACTAAGGAACCATTAAGAATGATGATAAAGTTTTTTAAATAAAGTTTTTAATACTAGATATAGATAATGATGATTGGCCTAACTATAATTTTTACTTTTGAGAGAATTGTGTTTGACCATTACATTATTAAGAGTTGGAAAAGTGTTTGTAAGGGGCCGGGGATTTAGCTCAGTGGCACTGCACCTGCCTTCCAAGTGCAAGGTACTGAGTTTGATCTCAGGTACCAAAAAAAAAAAAAAAAAAAAAAAAGCAGCGGTGTGGACAAGAGCCACAAGGCTGCAGGAAGATCCCAGCCAGGGGCTCACCCAGACACCAGTGTATCAGGCATACAAGCCCAAGCCAAAGGGCCACCCAAGAATTGTTACACTCATGAGCAGCAGAGAAAAGGTTGCTCAGTGGCTTGCTGAAAATTGAAGATGACTGGGTTAAGAAAAAGTTGCCTCAACAAAGGCACAGCAGGCTACATCTGTTGAAATGAGAAGATACATAAATAAATCTCAAAACAAGACTTACAGATCACCTAAAGCAACCCCAAAGGGAAACAAGATGGAACTATCTGATACTCAACCACCTGGACTCCCTGAACTGGCAACTAAAGAGGATCTGGAAAAAATGAAATTAGAAATAATTTCTCAGATAACAACAGAGATTGTGCCCATAGTGCAAGACATGATGAATAAATCTAGAGTGGACACAGATAAAAAATAGAGGCGCTGAGAAGCATGATGGAATCCCAACATAGGAAACAAATGGAATCCATAGAACAGATGCAAACAAATTTCCAGAAGATTAAAAACTCCACTGAAAGTTATGCAGCAAAATGTGCAAGTGTGAGGATAGAATTTCAGATATAGAAGATAGGATTGCCATTAGTGACCAGGAAAAGAAAAATTTCTCAAAAATAGTAAGGGACCATGAGAAATCATTCCAGCAGTTGCTAGATAATGCAAATATGAATAACATAAGACTGATTAGAGTCAATGAAGAAATAGGAGAGAGTGTAGGTGACATAAAAAAAACCTGTTCATAGAAGTAATGGTGGAAAATTTCCCAAGTAGGGGAAAATAACTTGATGTACTGATAAGTGAGATATACAGGACTCCAAAGAGCCATGATAAAAAAATCTACACATATGAATATAATAGTTAAGATTTCAGAAACCAAACAGAAGAACAAAATTCTACTAGCATGTAGAGAAAAGAGACAAATCACATAATGGAAAGCCCATCAGAATTACAGCAGACTTCTCAGCGCAAACCCTCAGGGCAAGAAGAGCTTGCTTGGAGTGATGTATTTCAAGGGCTAAGAGAACAAACCTCCAACCCAGATTGATTTTCCCTGCAAACCTATCTTTCAAAGTAGATGGAGAAATAAGATACTCTCATGACAAAGAGCACCAGAGGAGCTTCATCAATACCAAACCAGCACACCAAAAAATTTTAAACAATGTACTAGGAAAAAACAATGAGGGTCACAACCCCATGAAATCCACAAAAATTAATCTATCAGGCAAGACAAGAAATCAAATGCAAAGGGGGAGAATCCAAGAACAGGAAATGTCATGCAAAAGGTAAGTCAATAGCATATCAGTTATAATGATCAATGTTAATGGTCTCAATTCACCAATCAAAAGAAACAGACTGGCAGAATGGATCAAGAAGCAAGATCCAACAATATGCTGGATACAAGAAACACACTTAATTCAAAAAGAAACTCATAGACTGAAAGTTAAAGGGTGGAAAACATTACTCCATGCCACAGGAACCTGAAAAACAGCAGGAGTAGCTATTCTCTTTGCAGATCAAGTAGATTTGAAACCAACACTAATTAAGAGAGACAAAGGTCACTACATCCTTGTAAAGGGAATAATCCAAGGGGAAGAGATGACAATCACAAATATATATGCACCAAACACTAGTGTGTCCAACTATATAAAACAAATACTAACAGACATAGAAAATGAAATAAGAACTAATACAATTGTAGTGGGGGACCTCAAACCCCACTGTCACAAGTATATCAACTGAACAAAAATAAACAATGAAATACTAGAATTCAATGAAAATCTTGAACAAATGAACTTAACATGTTTATTCCACCCCACAAAATCAGAATACACATTCTTTTCAGCTGCACAAAGGTCGTTCTGCAAAATAGACCACATACTAACTCATAGAACATGTTTAACAAAGTGCAAATGAATTGAAGTTATCCCCTGTATATCAGACCATAGTGTGATGAAATTGGAGATCAATAGCAAAAGGAACCGTAAGAATTTCATAAACACATGGAAATTGAATAACACACTTCTAAACAACCAATGGGTCATGGAGGAAATTAAGGAAAAAAATCAGTCAGTTTCTACAATTAAATGACAGTGCCAATACAACATATCAGAATCTGTGGGACACAATGAAAGCAGTTTTTTGAGGGAAATTCATAGCACTGAATACTCATATTAGGAAAACAGAGCAAACCCAAATAAACAACCTGATGCTGAACTTCAAGCTTCTAGAAAAAGAACAGCAGGACAAACTCAAAGCTCATACAAGGGAGGAAATTGTAAAGAAGAGAAGAAATGAATTCAATGTAAGTGAACGACCCAAAAAAACAATGAAGCCAAGACTTGGTTCTTTGAAAGAATAAAAAAAATTGACAAAATCTTAGCCAAACTCATCAGAAAAAGGAAAGAATAGGCCCAAATCCATGCAATTAGGAATGAAAAGGATGAAATTATAATGGACCCAGCAGAAATCCAGAGGATGATCAATAGCTACTTCGCGAACCTATGTGCCAATAAGATGGAAAACACAGAAGAAATGAACAGATTCCTAGTGATGTATGAATTACTGAAGAAGACCTAAAAATTCTAAACAATCTAATATCAACCAGTGAAGTTGAAAACTAAATTAAAAACTTATCGACTAAGAAAAGCTCAGGCCCTGATGCCTTCACTGCTGTATTCTACAAGACATTTAGAGAGAAACTACTGCCACTACTGTTTAAGCTCTTCAGTGGAATTGAAAGGGAACCAATACTCTTCAATTCATTTTTGGAAACAAGCATCACCTTGATCCTCAAAGAAAGACCCAACTGAAAAAGAGAATTATAGGCCAATCTCACTGATGAACATAGATGGAAAAATTCTTAATAAGATACTGGCAAATAGAATGTAGAAGATCTTCAAGAAGATCATACACCCTGACCAAGTGGGATTCATCCCAGGGATGCAGGGATGGTTCAACATATGCAAATAAATCAATGTAATACTCTATATTAATAGAGCAAAGCACAAAAACCATATGATCATCTCAATAGATGCAGAAAAGCATTTGACAAAATCCAACATGTATTCATGATAAAAAATAAAACCCTACAAAAAACTGGAATAGATGGTCTCTACCTCAATCTGATAAGAGCCATCTATGAAGAACCAACAGCCAATATCATACCAAATGGTCAAAAACTGAAATCCTTCACGCTAAAATCAGGAACAAGACAAGGATTTTCACTATCATCACTCCTGTTCAATATAGTTTTGGAAACATTAGCCACAGCAATTAGATAAGAGAAAGAAATTAGAGGACTAAAGATAGGAAATGAAGAAGTCAAATTGTCATTATTTGTAGATGACATGATACTGTATATAGAAGGCCCTAAGAACTCCACCAAAAGTCTTCTAGACTTAATAACCAAATTCACTAGAGTATCTGGATACAAGGTCAACACACAAAGTCAATAGCTTTCCTCTACACAAACAATAGACTCACTGAGACAGAAATAGAGCAAACAATTCCTTTAACAATAGCATCCAAAAAATTGAAATACCTAGGAATCAACCTAACAAAAGAAATCAAAGGCCTCTTCTCTGAAAACTATAACACTCTGAAAAAAGAGTTGAAGATGATATCAGAAAATGGAAAGGCCTCCTTTGCTCCTGGTAGGAAGAATCAACATTGTGAAAATGGCCATACTTCCAAAACTACTATATAGTTTCAATGCAACCCCAATTGATATCCCAGCAGCATACTTCATGGACCTTGGGAAAACAATCTAAAAATTCATTTGGAACAAGAAAAACCTAGAATAGCAAAAGCAATTCTAGGCAACAGAGACATGGCAGGGGGTATCACAACCCCCAACTTGAAAATATACTACAAAGCTGCTGTGATAAAACATCATGGTACTGGCAAAGAAACAGATGTGAGGACCAGTGGAACAGATTAGAAGATGAAGAAACAACTCTAGACACACTCAGCCATCTCATCTTCGACAAAGGAGCCAAACACCCTCATTGGAGGAAAGATAGCTTCTTTAATAAATGGTGCTGGAAAAATTGGGTTTCAAACTGCCACAGACTAAAACTACATCTATGTTTCTCAACATGCATTAAACTGAAATCTAAATGGATTAAAGATCTAAATATTAAAACAGAAATGCTGAACCAGCTGGACAGAGGTTAGGTAGAACTCTTGAAGATATTGGTGTAGGAAAAGATTTTATGAACAAATCCTCAGTTTCCTGTGAACTAGCACAAACTATCAACAAGTGGGATATCTTCTTATTAAAAAGCTTCTGAACAACAAGAGAAACCACCAACAGTGTGAAGAGACAGCCCACAATGTGGGAAAAATCTTCACCTTGTGTTCCTCAGACAAAGGTCTACTATCTCGAATCTAAAAAGAACTTAAAAAAAATCAGACCTCCCAAATTTAAAGACCCAATCCGAAAATGGGCATCTGAAATGAACAGACATTTCTCAGATAAAGAAGTAGAAATATCAAATAAGCATATGTAATTATATATTTAACATCAATGTTCATTCGAGTGATGCAAATGAAAACAGTGTTGAGGTTTCACTTCTCTCCAGAAAGAATGGCTGCTATCATGAAATCAATCAAAAACAAATGCTGGTAGGATTGTGGGGAAAGAGGAACCCTGCTCCACTACTGGTGGGAGTGTAGACTGGTGCAACCACTGTGGAAATCAGTATGGAGATACCTCAAAGAACTAGGACTAGAGGTCCCATCAGCTATTCCCCTGCTCAGTATCTTCCTCAAAGAATTAAAAGAATCATACCACAGTGATATATGCTCATCCATATTTATAGCAGCACAATTTGTGATAGCTAAAACTTGGAAGCAGCCCACTTGCCCATCAACTGGAGACTGGATGAAGAAAATGTGTTTTTTTCCATAAAATGGAGTACTACTCAGCCATAAAGAATGAGAAATTAGAGACATTTGTAACTAAATGGATTCACATTTAGAAAATACTCTTAAATGAAATAAATAGGACACATATGTGTAAATATCGAATAGCTTCTCTGGTGTGAGAAACTGAAAGCATAAATAAGGACTAATAGATAAAATAGATGATATAAAATAGTAAGAAAAGGGGCAAAGGGAAAGGGAAAGTGGGAAGGTTGGGGAAAGGAAAGAAGGGAATGGAATTAACATGAGAAAATTAAAAAAATGGAAACTAGTTCTCTTCAAATAGGGAGGTGTGGAGAGGTTGAAGGGAGGGCAGGGGAATGGGAAATAAAATAGGAGCCAATGTAAAGTATGTAAATGTTCAAATTCCCAATGATGAATGTCATTATATTTTATACCTAAAATGTACTAAAATTAATAACATTAAAATTAATAAAATTAAATTAATAATATTGAAAAATAGCTGCCAAAAGTATTTGTATTCAGATTTCTAAGAGTTCCCAATGATCCTTCCTTTCTGATACTCAGATCTTTATATAATCCCTGTAATATAGAAGAAATAGATTTTGCTATATGTCGGATTTGCTGAGTTTCTGTCTCCTGAAATGAATTCTAAAAAACAAAGGCTGTTAAGTGAAAGAAAGATTTATTGGGGAATAAGAATACTGAATAGGAATATTTCCTAAGAGACAGGAGGGTCTGGGGTGGGTTGCTGCTAGGGTCATCTGTCTGAGAATGTTTATAGGTCAAAGTCATGAGGTGGTTACAATGTGGATCAAACTATAATCAACTGATAAGATTACAAATATAACCACTTAGCTAATATTGATTCAATAAGGAAGGGGGGGAAGTAGCAAGGGCATATGGATGACATCATTAACTTTGGTCAATAATCTATAGTATTATTCTTATCTTTAGTCTTAGCCTTAGTAGTCTTAGTCCTAGTCCCAGTCTTCTTATTGTGTGGGAGAGGATGGCCCACCTCTGTGAGATATGTTCTATTTGTCTGGGTTATCCAAAAGGGTGGTACCAATTACTGTCTAATCTCAAGCTTCTATTCATCCTTTTGGAAAATATATACATCTGGCCATTGTGATTTTTATCTTGATGCCTTGCCTCATTCAGATGCACCTCCAGCCACAGTTCTGATGTGTTCTTATCTTCTTTATTGACTTCCTTGAGAGCTCATACCCTTTCTGACTATATATTCTGCCTATAATCTCTTCCTCTTGAATATGAATTTAGTGTCTTATTCCTTTTTCTTTTTCATTAAGTTTATTGGCACATTTTAGGTATACAGTATGATGACATTCATCATTGGGAATTTGTACCTTTACATGATGTATCTTGATTCTTATTTTTTCCCCATACCCCTGCCCTCCTTTCAACCCCTCCACCCCTCCCTATTTATGAAGACTTTGTTTCCATTTTTCCTTTTCTCATATTTTTTCCTTTCCATTATTTCCTTTCTTCTATCCCTCCCATTTTCCATTCCACAGTATCTATTATACATTTTGATCCTCATTTACACTTTCCATTTCTCACATCAGAGAAACTATTTGGTATTTACACATGTGTGTCCTATTTATTTCACTTAAGAGTATCACCTCATTATGCATCCATTTAGCTATAAATGTCTCTATTTTCTCATTGTTTATGGCTGAATAGTACTCCATAAAAACAAAAATAAAATTAAGTGCTAAAATAACTTAAAACACAACAGATATGAAATGTTTCAAATTTTATTGAAATCTGATATGGAAAATGCCAACTATATAATGAATAAGTTGATTACAAAATTTCATATTAGAAGGAGTAAAACATATGTCTAGTCTTTGTCACTTTTTATTGTTATGCATAGTGGGAACTAAAGTCACCATGATAACAAACTAAGAGTTGAACAGTGTTATACTGGAATGTTCTAAAATTATAGGTTATGTCCTCTTATATGGAAGGAAGAAATATTATTAACCTTATTATAAATATGAGGAATCTGAGACCCAAAATAGGATAGTTGATATCAAATAGAATTTGAATTTAGCCTTTTTGACCCCAGAGTCTGTGCTCTTAGGTACCAGCATAAACTGTAAGTTCAATACTTACTCATAATGTGATTTAGGAAGTTCCCCTGAGATAATTAAAAAGAAGGGTAGAGATTATTAAGAGATTAGAAGTAATTGACTGTGAATGATTATAGATTACATTTTAAGGATGACCATACCAAACTTAGACACTTTTGAGATTGAAAGGAATTTATATTGATAAGTATACAGTGTTTCGAAACAGGATCAAACAAGCTACTGTTTCAGTCATATGGGTTATTTATTTTTCTGTAGTGTCCAGAATGGCTTGTTCAGAAGGCTTCCTAAGGCAGTTTTCAGATAGGAGATAGATGATAACTTCCTATCTTGACTATCCCTGTGAGTGTAAAAATGTATTTATGGGTCAAATTCAATGTTTGCACATTCTCATTGGATAACGACTTATTGTCCTAAACCTACAAAAATATTTCTTTTCCTTATTAGAGTAAAGGCAGTTGAGGAGCTCAGATTTCTATGATGGAACTACCAATATTAAATAATATGACTAAGATTAACATTTTAATAAAACATATCATTTGATTAAGCAATACACTGGCTCTCCATTTCTATCAGCTAGGATAAATTGCTTTAACAGGAAAATTTTGATCATAATTATTTCTTTATATCAATGGTATTCAATGGGGGATTATTTTGTCATCAGAATTTTTTGCAATATCTGGAAATATATTTGATTGTCATTATGAGGGATGTTGATGGTGTCTACTGGATGTGTAAACCCTTTCCCTTGACTATGATTTAGTGACTTGCTTCTAATATATAAAGTATGGCAAAAGTAATATCATTTTCATGCTTAGGACATTAAAGATTATGACTTTAAAAGAAAGAATGATGATAAATATTGAAATATTTTATTTAATTTTTATAATAAACATTTAAAATGTATTAATGTACCCAATTTGTATCTTTTTAAAAATTTTAGTTCTTAGGTTGGGCATGGTGTGCATGCCTATAATTCTAGAAATATGGAGGCTGAGGCAGGAAAATTGCCACAAGTTGGAGACTAGTCTAGGTTACATAGTGAATTCAAAGTCAGCCTGCACTCCATAGTGAGACCCTGTCTCAAAAAGGAAACACACTCTTTGTGTTTTTAAAAATTTTGTCTGTGAGATTCCTAATAGATTTCTGTTGTTTATGAACTTAGCCCAATTTGTATTCCAGAACCTTGTATTGACTCACTCTGAAACCTTACACCATCCCTGGAAAATCTCTTCCATTTTTGTTCATTTTATCTGATTCGGATCTCATGCTCATTCCTAGCTATGCCCTTGTTTACATGTTTACCCTACCCAGTTACCCTCCCTCAATGCGTCTGTAAACTCAACTTTTTTTTCAGTTTTTAAGGTCTCACTTCCAATTTTACTTCTTAGCAAATATTTATGTGATCTTCCAAGTTTTGCGTGTTTATATAATACAGTTTTATGGTTTGTCTCAAACAAACAGGTGTTCTGGAAAAGAGCCCAGAGTCATCAGAAGAACTACACTATGGCTGGAGAATACCTTTCATAGCTTTTTTTTTGATGAAGTATCATTTCTAAAGGCTGTTTGGAATGGAGCCATTTATACATCAGTTTTTGATGCTGTGTTCTTTATCTATTTAATTGAGCATGTTTTTCACCACTAAGAATCTGGCCAAGGGAGAAGTCATATTTTAGTTTCTTAAACTCAAACATTTTTTTGCAAGAGGAAATTAAATAAAATTAAGAATAAGGTTTACCCTGGAGTATAATACTCCCTTTATTTTCTTGCTCCTTCTTGTTTTGTGTATTACCTCTGTCTCCTTTTGTCAAGTCACACAGATGACCTAATTAGTTTAGCAACATTTTCTCCCCTCCATCCCCAATCTTGATCCATTCATTCACTGGCCTTAGTCTGAAATGTAAAGAAGAGAAAGTTGCACTCTTTAATCTTTTTGTGTTCAGCTCCTCACTGAACTGTATCCTGTGTCCATCTAGCAGCCTTCTTGCTCAAACCCCCATACATCCTTTATCTACCCTTAAGATCCTCTGGAAATAATATTTGCTTTGGATTTTTTAAACTTTATATTCTAATTAAAATGTTTTCTATTACTAAAATTTGAAAATGTGCATGTAGAGAGATAATAAAATATGATTCTCACATATCTATCACACAGATTCAATGACCAAGATTTCTACTATGCTCAGTTTTTAAAACCTAAATTTATCTCCTTCTCTCCCTCCTTTTCTTCAGATTGAACTGGGGGCTTCTCCTATGCTAAGCAAATGCTCTACAACTGAGCTACATTCCCCAGACTAGTTTATCTTGATATATTGTTCCATTACATACTATGATACCTATAATTTTTATTAAACTTGTATATTAGCCATGTACTTCATTGCTCTATGGTATTCAGCTTCAATATTTAACTGTGTATTATCAAAGATAGTGGTGTGTAAGTGGAGAAATTAAAATTCAATACACTAATAAAACTTCTATGTAGTCACTTTGAACATAGGTTATAATTTGCTAAACAAGCCGTGTGTAGAAATTATTGTGTAATTCTTATTTCTATTATATTGAATTTCCCCATAAAATAAATTTTTATCTCTACATTTTACAAATAAAATGAGATTATATGACTTACTAATAAAATTTCACATAATTACCAGTCAGTATTATTACTTGTGAGCTTCATTTTCTCCCCATGCTACTCCCTTCACATAGTCTGAATTAGTAAATATTTTCTATACATGCTTAGATAATTCTGTCCTTTAACAAGTATGAGAGTGGTAGGAACCTTCCTAGTAGGTAATAATACTGGAATGAAAATTATGATCTATATTTGCCTCTGACTATACCTGACTTTTTAATGAAATAGGAAGGCATTATGATATTAGCTTTAAATGTGGGTAAAAGGTTAATCATTTTCATACCTCTCATGAATAAATCATTTCATTTGTAGAATGTTGTTTACAGTTGAAATTTTCTAATTAATTTTTCCTTGTTTGCTTTTTTTCCCCTCTTCCTTCAGCTTTGGTAAATGTGAAACTCTGGGCCATTGATCGACAATGTTTCCAAACAATAATGATGAGGACAGGACTCATCAAGCATACAGAGTACATGGAATTTTTAAAAAGGTAAGACACTTTCCTTTGTCCTTTTGAGAGCATTTCTTGTCCTTTATTGAATGCAGCAAAGTAGAGAATTTTTTTTGCCTTTATCTCAGTCTTAATAGCACAGCAATTTGTAGAAGGGCAAGACTTTGGAGAGGCCTCATGATATTTCTTATGCCAATATTCAGGATATGTGTTTAAATCAGAACTTAGAAGTTTCATCATGTGTGCCCAGCCATTCAGCATTCTCTCTGGGAAGTGTAGCTCAAAGAAACAAGTGAGAATTTGCTTAAACAAAAAAGGATATTGAGTTCATTCTATCCCTTAATATATTTGCAGCACCTCTTCTAAACAGACCACATTGCAGGGCTGAGCTCTCTCTTGTGAGAGTTCCTGTACAAAGGTCAGATGATTAAAACGGAAAAGTTCCAAGGAGGTGCTGATTATCTTTTAATTCTGAGTTTAATTTCCCAAATTAAAATCATTTTGTATTATGGTTCTGAAGTACTAAAAGCTTTTCTTTCCTTGAATCATAACTCAATGTAGGATAAGGATCAGAATAAAAAGTCAGCTTTTTACTTTTTAGGAATGTACTGATATTCATTGAAATGACTCTCTTTGTCTCTAAGTTTTTTTTTTTTAAATTTATTTTATTGGTACATTTTAGGTATACAACATAATGACATTCATCATTGGGAATTTGCATCTTTACATAATCTCTCTTGGTTCTTATTTTTCCCCCTTCCCCTGCCCTCCCTTCAACCCCTCCATCCCTCTGTATTTATAAAGACTTTGTTTCCATTTTTTCGTTTTCTCATATTAATTCCATTCCCTTCTTTCTTTCCCCTACCCCTCCAATGTCCACTTCCCCTTTGCCCCTTTGCTTCCTATTTCACATTATCTATTATACCTTTTAGTCCTTATTTACACTTTCAGTTTCTCACATTAGAGAAACTATTTGGTATTTACACATGTGTGTCCTGTTTATTTCACTTAAGAGTATCGCTTCAATGTGCATCCACTTAGCTATAAATGTCTCTAATTTTTCATTTTTTTATGGCTGAGTAGTACCCCATTTTATTAAAAAAAACCCCACATTTTCTTTATCCAGTCTCCAGCTGATGGGCATTTGGGCTGCTCCCAAGGTTTAGCTATTACAAATTGTGCTGCTATGAACATGGGTGCACATAAATCACTGTGGTATGATTCTTTTAATTCTTTTGGGAAGATACCCAGCAGGGCAATACCTGGGTGAAATGGGACTTCCAGTCCTAGTTCTTTGAGGTATCTCCATACTGATTTCTACAGTGGTTGCACCAGTCTGCACTCCCACCAGCAGTGGAGCAGGGTTCCTCTGTCCCCACAGCCCACCAGCATTTGTTATTGGTTGATTTCATGATAGCAGCCATTCTTTCTGGCGTGAGGTGGAATCTCAGCATTGTTTTCATTTGCATCTCTCCATTTACCAGTGATGTTGAACACTTTTTCCTATGTTTACTTGCTATTTCTACTTCTTTGTCTGAGAAATGTCTGTTCATTTCAGATGCCCATTTTTGGATTGGGTCTTTAAATTGGGGCGGTCTGATTTTTTTAAGTTCTTTTTAGATTCAAGATAGCAGATCTTTGTCTGAGGAAGAGCAGGTGAAGATATTTTCCCACATTGTGGGTTGTCTCTTCACACTGTTTGTGGTTTGTCTTCTTGTGCAGAAGCTTTTTAATAAGAAGATATCCCACTTGTTGATTGTTTGTGCTAGGTCACAGGCAACTGAATCTTTTCCTACACCAATGTCTTCAAGAGTTCTACCTAATCTCTGTTCCAGCCGGTTCAGCATTTCTGTTTTAATATTTAGATCCTTAATCCATTTCGATTTTAGTTTGGTGCATGGTGAGAGATATAGGTCTAGTTTTAATCTTTGGCAAGTTGAAGCCCAATTTTTCCAGCACCATTTATTAAAGAGGCTATCTTTCCTCCAGTGAGGGTATTTGGCTCCTTTATCAAAGATAAGATGACTGAGTGTGTCTGGAGTTGTTTTGGCATTTTCTAATCTGTTCCACTGGTCCTCAGGTCTGTTTCTTTGCCAGTACCATGCTGTTTTTTTTTTTTTTTTTTAATCACAGTAGCTTTGTAATATAGCTTCAAGTTGGGGATTGTGATACCCCCTGCCATGTTTCTGTTACCTAGAATTGCTTTTGCTATTCTGGGTCTCTTCTTGTTCCAAATGAATTTTTGAATTGTTTTCTCAAGGTCCATGAAGTATGCTGCTGGGATTTCAATTGGGATTGCACTGAATTTATATAGCAGTTTTGGAAGTGTGACCATTTTCACTATGTTGATCCTTCCTACCCAGAAGTAGGGGATGTCTTTCTATTTGCTGATATCATCTTCAATCTCTCTTTACAGAGTGCTATAGTTTTTAGAGAAGAGGTCTTTGATTTCTTTCATTAGGTTGATTCCTAAGTATTTCAGTTTTTTAGATGCTATTGTTAAAGGAATTGTTTGCCCTATTTCTGTCTCAGTGAGTCTATTGTTTGTGTAGAGGAAAGCTATTGACTTTTGTGTTTTGACCTTGTATCCAGCTTCTCTAGTGAATTTGGTTATTAAGTCTAGAAGACTTTTGGTGGAGTTCTTGGGATCTTTTTTATAGAGTATCATGTCATCTGCAAATAATGACAAATTGACTTCTTCATTTCCTATCTTTATTCCCTTTATTTGATTCTTTTGTCTAATTGCTGTGGCTAATGTTTCTAAAACTATGTTGAACAAGAGTGGTGATAGTGGACATCCTTGTCTTGTTCCTCATTTTAGTGTGAAGGATTTCAGTTTTTGACCATTTAATATGATATTGACTGTTGGTTTTTCATAGATGGCTTTTATCAGATTGAGGTAGAGACCATCTATTCCAATTTTTTGTAGGGTTTTTATTATAAATGCATGTTGGATTTGGTCAAATGCTTTTTCTGCATCTATTGATATGATCATATGATTTTTATCCTTGGCTCTACTTAATATAGTGTATTACATTGATTGATTTGTGTAAGTTGAACCATCCCTGCATCCCTGGGATGAATCCCACTTGGTCTGGGTATATGACCTTCTTGATCTTCTGCATTCTATTTGCCAGTATCTTCTTTTTTTTTTTTTTTGGTACCGGGGATCGAACTCCGGTCCTTGCACTTGCACAGCAGGTGGTGAAACCACTAAGCTAAATCCCTGGCCCTATTTGCCAGTATCTTATTAAGGATTATTGCATCTATGTTCATTTCTGAGAATGACCTATTGTTCTCTTTTTCGTTTGGGTCTTTCTCTGCTTTGTGGATCAAGGTGATGCTTACTTCCAGGCATAAATTTGGGAGTATTGGTTCCCTTTCAATTTCATTGAAGAGCTTCAACAGTAATGGCAGTAGTTCCTCTCTAAATGTCTTGTACAATTCATCAGTGAAGCCAGCAGAACCTGGGCTTTTCTTAGTTGATAATTCTTTAATTACATTTTCCATGTCATTGCTTGATATTGGATTGTTTAGAATTTTTAGGCCTTCTTCATTCAACTTTGGTAATTCATACATCTCTAGGTATCTGTCCATTTCTTCTGTGTTTTCCACCTTATTGGTGTATAGGTTCTGGAAGTAGGTATTGATGATCCTCTGGATTTCTGCTGTGTCCATTGTAATTTCATCCTTTTCATTCCTGATTGCATGGATTTGGGCTTTTTCTTTCCTTTTTCTGACAAGTTTGGCTAAGGATTTGTCAATTTTGTTAATTCTTTTGAAGAAATAACTCTTATTTTAATTAATCCTTTGTACTGTTCTTTTATTCTCCATTGAATTGCTTTCTGCTCTGATCTTTATAATTTCCTCTCGTGTATGCATTTTGGGTTTGTCCTGCTCTTCTTTTTCTAGAAGCTTGAGGTACAGCATCAGGTTGTTTAATTGGGCTCACTCTGTTTTCCTAATATGTGTATTCACTGCTATGAATTTCCCTCATAAGACTGCTTTCATTGTGTCCCATAGATACCAATGTGTTGTATTGTCATTGTCATTTAATTGAAGGAACTGTTTGAATTCTTAATTTCATCTGTGACCCATTGTTTATTCAAAAGTGTATTGTTCAATTTCCATGTGTTTATGCAATTTTTGAGGTTTCTTTTGCTATTGATCTATAATTTCATCACACTATGGCTTGATAATATACAGGGAATAACTTCAATTCCTTTACACTTACTTAAGCTCCTTCTATGAGTGCGTCTGTGGTCTATTTTGAAGAACTACCTGTGTGCATCTGAAAAGAATGCGTATTCTGGTTTTGTGGGGGTGGAACACTCTGTAAACATCTGTTAAATTCATTTGTTCAAGAGTTTGATTGAGTTCTAGTATTTCTTTACTTATTTTTTATCTAGTTGATGTATCTATTTGTGACATTGGTGTATTGAGGTCCCCAACTACTATTGTATTAGTTCATATATGACTATTCCTGTCCCTTAGTATTGGTTTTATATAATTGGGTGCACTAGTATTTGGTGCATAGATATTTATGATTGTCATCTTTTTCTGTTGGAGTGTTCCCTTTACAACTATGTAGTATCCTTCTTTGTCTCTCTTTATCAGTGTTGGTTTGAAATCCAGTTGATCTGCAAAGAGGATAGCTATTCCTGCTTTTTTTTGGGTTCCCGTTGCATGGAATATTGTTTTCTACGCTTTAACTTTCAATCTCTGAGTTTCTTTTAGAATTAAGTGTGTTTCTTGTATGCAGTATATTGTTGGATCTTGCTTCTTGACCATTCTGCCCTTCTATTTCTTTTGATTGGTGAATTGAGACCACTGACATTGATGGTTATAACTGATATGTATTGACTTATCATTGTCATGAGTTTGTCTTTTTTTTGGATTCTCCCCCTCTGCCTTTAATTTCTTGTCATACAGGATGGATCCATTCTCCTGGGGTTCTTGCTTTTATGATCCTTATTGCTTTTTCCTAGGATATTGTCTGAATTTTTTTGGAGTGCTGGTTTGGTATTCATGAAGTTCCGAAGGTGCTCTTTTTCATGAAAGTATCTTATTTCCCCATCAATTTTGAAAGATAGTTTTGCAGGGTACATCAATCTGGGTTGGAGATTTTTTCCTTTAGGGCTTGGAATACATCACTCCAAGCTCTTCTTGCCTTGAGGGTTTGCATTGAGAAGTCTGCTGTGATTCTGATGGGCTTTCTTTTGTATGTGATTTACTTCTATTCTCTAACTGCTTGTAGAACTTTGTTCTTCTGTTGGGTTTCTGGAATCTTAACAATTATATCCCTATGTGTAAATTTTTTTTTGATCAAGGCTATTTGGAGTCCATATACCTCACTTATCTGTATGTCAAGTTCTTTTCCCGAGCTTGGAACATTTTCTGCCATTACTTCTGTGAATAATTTTTTTATGTCATCTGCACTCCTGTTTCTTCATTGACTCCAATCAGTATTATTTTATTCTTCTTTGCATTGTCTAGCAGCTGCTGGATTGATTTTTTATGGTCCCTTACAATTTTGAAGCAATTTTTCTTTTCCTCATCACTAATTGCAATCTTATCTTCTATATCTGAAATTCTTTCCTCACATTGGCTCATTCTGCTGTGTAGACTTTCAGTGGAGTTTTTAGTCTCCTGGAAATCTGTTTTTATCTGTTGTATGGGTTCCATTTGTTTCGTATGTTGGGATTCCATCATGTTCCTCAGAGCCTCTATTTTTTTATCTGTGTCCTCTCTAGATTTATTAATCATGTCTTGCACTATGGGCATAATCTCTGATGTTATCTGAGAAATTATTTCTGATTTCATTTTTTTCCAGATCCTTTTTTACTGCCAGTTCAGGGAGTCCAGGTGGTTGAGTATCAGAGTGTTCCATCCTGTTTCCCTTTGGGGTTGCTGTAGGGTGATCTGGAAGCCTGGTTTTGAGATATGTTTACATGTCTTCTCATTTTGATGGGTGGGGTTTGCTGTTGGCACCTGCATGGCTCACTTTCTCTGGAGTGGGAGCAGTGGAACTGCAGCCTGGAAGCCCCTTCCTCTGGGCTGAGAGTGGTGGAAAGGTGGCTCAGAAGCCTCTTCCTCTGTGTTTGGAGCAGTGCAACAGTGGCCCGGAAGCCCCTACCTCTGGGCTAGGAGCAATGGAATGGCTTCTAAGTTTGTTTTAAATTAAATATAGTATTTTATTATTTAAAAGAGTAATGGCAATTCTGATGACTTCCAAAGGTAGTTGTTTTATATCAGTTATCTTCTGGAGACAAACATGAAGCATTAATGAACATATGTGAACTATAGGGAGTATATCACTAAGATTTCATTTTTGAGAGCTAGAATATTAAATCACTTTTTGTTTGTTTTGTATTTTTACTTTGTGTGAAATGGTTAAAATGGAAGTAACATGCCAAATTCACATTTTGTGTTTGTTATACATCTTAACAGTTATACACTGAATTTTCTTAAGATGCAATTTTAATATTTTTTACTTGGATATTCCTTGTGGTTAATTAATTTTACTTCTGCTTCATCTTTTATACATTTTTTCATTTCCTCCATGTGAGATCATTTTTTTACTTTTCTTCTGAAGGAACAAAAAAATTCTAATTTGTTATCAAATAATATTCTGTCAACAGAGTGCTTTCCCTCTCAATGTGATTGGATAGAATATTTAGAAAAGGTAGAAATCTGAATTTCTATTTGAAGTTTAGTATAGTTTGCAGCAAAATTACATTACTCAAGTGCCATATATGTATATGATCCCTGAACATTATGTACTGAAAAATATTGTATAATTATGAAATTGTATAATACACACCTATATATAAATGTGTGTTGATATATATGTATATATATATGTATATATATATATCTGTATATTTGTGAGAGACATACAGGAACAGAGATAGAGAAAATGAATATTCATTTTAAGCCTTAAAGTTCAAGAGGTATTGTTTCCTTCTGATGCATCCTGATAAAGATCCCAATTAGTATCAATGAAATGCTTACCCATAGGTATGTTATCTGTGTCATATACCCCAACACTGAGCACCTGTAATGTTGACTTTAGCTTCCATAAATTGATTTTGTCAAGGAAGTGGACCAAGAGTTAAGGTTGTCTTGAATGACTCAAACAAGGACTCTTCTAGTAGCCCTGTTTCAGGAAGTGCATTTGTCTCATGCTGTGGTGTGTGTGTGTGTGTGTGTGTGTGTGTGTGTGTGTGTATGTGTGTGTGTTTTAACTGACTGGATATATTCTTTTGGAAGGCTATAATTGTCAAAACTACCTTTGTATAATGTATTCTGACAATTTAAATGTGAATAAAAATGGGCTGTCCATAATGACTGAATATTTTTGTTGGTCAACTTAGAACAAAAGAGCAAGTAGAGTTTAACAGAATAGAAAAGAGGTGGGTACTGGTTTTAATGTCACTTTACATCTGGCCACTCAATAAAACATCAAGTTTACATTGTCTATGAGCACAGGACTAGGCTGGGAGTCCAGAGAGGTGACCAGATGACTGTGATTGTGTGTTTCAGTCTTCCTAAATTATGACTGTTTGACTAACTTGTTCTGTCTTTACAACCCTTCAGTGACTCACATTGCAAACTGAATGAATTATAGCCTGAGGGACTAGGTATTCAAATCCTCCTACAGCCAGATCCAGACAGATTTTCCAGATTGATTTCATCTCTCCCTACTTGAGCCCAGTGATTCCACATATCCAGGAATACGCTGTTTTCTTCCTATGTGTCTATGTTTAATATTTTTTTGTCTTTTTGATCCAATCCAAAGCTGCTTCTTCCACAGACATTGACTTTCTTCCACTGAACAGTAACTTCTCCCTCCTCTGATGCTTCATCTCTACTACAGGTTTTCTTGTCCACTGTGATTGTAATTTGACTACTAAGCTTATTTATACTTCTAAACTATAGACTTTTCAGAGCTAAGGTTTTTTTCAAGAAGTTTGGTATTCTTTGCATAAAATTTCTTGCTTTGTAGATAGACAGTTTATAGAACAGCAAGTATGGGACCAGTACATAATTTTCAAGGATAACTGCAAAACGACAATGTCGAGTTCCCTTTACAAAACTTAAACATTTCACATTGACGACACACCGTTAAGTGATCGTAGGAATCTTCTGAGTAGAGTAGGAGCCCTGCGCTATTCAACAATTCACATACTCAAGAATGATAAATATCCATTCTTCCTTCATATTCCCAGGTTTACTTTGCTTGGTACCATTTATTTTGTCAGGGTCTTAAGAGGTGCCATAAACAACAACAAAAAAAGATATTGTCAAAAGCTCAGAAGACCAAATTAAATTTTTCTGTATAACTTCAGAATACTTTTATCTCCGTTTGTTGGTTTCTCAAAAACAGTTGCTTCTCACTCTTATATCATATAAAACGTTACTTATCAACTTACCAAGCTTAAGACTGTAAAAATATAGATGATACTTTAAAGTTCTTAATAGAAATCTGTTTGCTAATAAAATTTTCATATGAATTTTCCTACTAGAGATGTCATATATTTTATAAAGGGCTTAAAGAGGTAAAGCATTTATGACAACTCAGAAAAATAAATGCTAGCAAACAATACTGCAAATCAAATTATTTTCACGATAATCTTTATTGACATCCTAATGCCTCCCTAAATGAAGAATTTCATGGAGAGCAACAAGCTGAAAGAAGAATAATCTATATCACTGCTTTTTGTCCATGCAATCCTTCTTTCTCATTTTCCTAGATAAACGTCTATATTTGGAGTTTAGAAGAAGGTAACACATTAGGCAAATATATGCCCTGCTTATAGGCAAGGATTTTTCCTTATTGTCAAAATTAAGTTTTATTTTGATTCTAGTGTATTTACCCATTTTGTAACTACCATTCATGTGGGTTGCCCGCCTCTTTGCTACTAAATGCCACATAAAACTGTGATTCTGGCTCTTTAATCCTATTTAGTGATTTCTCTTTTGTGCCTGTATTTCATAGTCTCTGATGCAAACACAGATGTCCTTATTGCAAACATAGAGAAAAAGAAGAGTCAATGCGCAGTACTCCTAAGCATGGCACAATTGCTGTAGGTCCAGCAACAACAATTTTGCTAGTTGCCAACATTTTCCATCATCCCTGGCTACTGAAAAATGCTGTTTTTAAGATGGATTCTGAAAAGTCAGTCATGTAACTGCTAGATATTCTCATGTCTATTTTTTCTGTTCATTTTCTACTTTCACCAGTGGTATCTATACCCAGAAAAACATTAGAATGTACCTCTGGCACCACTGAGATTCTTGTAAAAACTAGGTTTCTGTTGGCCTCAAACTATGAAGATGATGACATTGATGATGGTGGACTTCTACTTATATTATACGATTCACTGAAAAATTCAAGACACAGTAGGAACAAGGAATTTAAGCTACTCAGTGGATCCTGAGGATCTTTGAAAAACCTTTTTGTTGCACACTAGAGAGTCATTTTATAAGGCTGATAATGCTAGTGCAATCCCTCCTGCATGAAACCTTTCTAGGGCTTCCTCCTGAGCCTAGAGGAAAGCCTGCCTAGGTCTGTAACCTAGGTTTTGACCTGCTAGGATATCCAAGCCCTACCTGCCTTGGCTACCGCGAACTTCTCCAGTTATCTCACTCTCCATCTTATTTCTCAGTCTCTTATTCTTATTTTGCTATAGTCAAATGGTGGTCTTTCATTTCCTTGTGCTCTCCATTCTTTCTTCCAGCATAGATTATAACAAGAGGTTACTTTCCTTTGTAGAGAAATTTCCCATAGTGATCTATGGGGTAACACGCTGAGTATGGCTGCTGTGGCAGACAATGGAACCCGGTATACCTCAAAACATTTATAAATTTCTGATTTCCTTTTCTTGAATTGAAAGGGAAATAGTAGTATTAGTCATCAAGTTACTCAAGATGTTCTTTCATCCTCCATAGTATCCTTGTTGAAAACAAAGAAAACAACTCTAGATTTTTGTGCTGTGTGAAACTGTCTTCTTCCTTATTTCCACCACAGGAAAATTAGCCCCAAGTCCAAAGTTCAATTGTTTTTTCCTTCTTATTTTCTTAACAAATTATATATATATATATATATATATATATATATATATGCATTAGGATATATATTTGTATGTATCCAATTAAATATGCTATTTACATGTGCATGTTGGGAAAGTGATTATTACTAGGAAAAAAGTATGACCTTGTTATTGAAATTTTCAACTATCATTTGATACCAAAATGGCCTTGACTTTGAGGATATAAAGTCAGAGAGTATAACCCTCAAAATTCTACCTGAGGTCCATAACTAAACCCAATCCTTCTGAGCTTCTCTTTGATCACTTTACATTGTTGTCATTTGATGATTTCAGTCATACCTGCCACAGGCAGAGAATGCAGCTACATCTCTGATCTGTTATACTAACAAAGATTAAATGATTTTAGGTTTAGAAAATCTAAGATGTGAAGGAAATGAAATTTTTAAAATCCCTTGAAAGTTTTGCCTTCTCTGATCCAGTTTAAAAACCTAAGAATTTTAATTTATTGTAACTCAACTGAATAAACCACTTTCATTTTGATATTTTGGGATTACTTTATATAATATTTGCAAAGATATAGTCAGGGAGGAATTTAGAGTTCATTGAGTAGTGAATAAAGTTTTAAAGAGTATTAAAGGTTATTCATTTTGCTGATGGAAGAATTGGACTTATGAATATGAGTGGGGCCCTATGCCACCCAGAAAATTGGTGATATAATGATCCAGCTCTCAGATCTCAGGAAAAGTCTGAACTTCAGCTATCTTTGAATATCAACTATCTTGTGTTCAAAATCTTTAGGGCAAAATTCTCCACAATTTTGATTAAACATGTATTCCAATAGTTCACAATTCCTGTAGTATATTCTTTAAGGTTCTTGTTGAAGTTGTTATATAGAAAGAGAACTATAACTGCACACTTCAGTAATACTTTCCTTCCTTTCACATCACTCCTATGTCTGCAGTATGTTGTCAGGAGTAAATGCTGAGCAATAGCTTAAAAATTTATCATTGAGCCAGGTGTGGTGGTACATGTCAGTAATTCCAGCACTCTGGAAAGCTGAGGTAAGTAGATTGCAAGTTCAAGCCCAGTCTGGCCAATTTAGCAGCTTATTGAAACTCTGTCTCAAAATAAGAAATAAAAAAGGGTTGTAGTTGTAGCTCAGTAAAACCCTGGGTTCAATCCCTACTACTGCAAATAATAATAATGATGATGATAATAATAATAATGTCTTAGAATTACATGAGCTCAGAGCGGAGGGCTTTCAGTTGTTTGGAAGTCTAATCTTGTCTGTTACCAGGTGTCATTATTTCTTTCTTTTTTTTTTTTTTTTGGTAGTGGGATCGAACTTGGGTCCTTAGCTTGTGAGGCAGGCAGTTGAACCACTGAGCTAAATCCCCAGCCCAAGGTGTCATTATTTCTAAAACGGATGTGAAATGATTGACAGTCCAAGATCACAGTCTTCTCCAGCCAATCAAGCATTGTGTTTGTGATTCTTTGTCACCTTCTGTCTATGAGCTCTGTACATTCAGGTTGTGGTCCATAGCAGAATGTATTCTTGCTTCTCAGGCTGTGTTCTGTGGTCTTTTAAGGAAACAGAGTGTTCGGATATATATGGAATATTCCGTGTACTCTTTAGCATGAAAAAAATCAAGATACAGAACTACTTTTTGGACACAAGCTGTATAAGAAAAACCAAGCAGCCTAATTGACTTATTGAGATCACATTTCTGGAAAATTTCTTCCTTCCTCAGATTTTTCTCCCATAATTTACAGGGAGAGATGGAAAAAAGGAAAGTGCATATGAAACAGCTTTAAGGATTTTAGATCTTTTTTTTATTTTTAAAGAATAAGTGACAGACCTATTAAGCTTCTAAGCTTTGAGCTTTAATAGGGCTTTTCTGGAAGACTGTGAAACCTGCATTAAAATTAAGCTTGACAAAGCTGGCATGGTTCTAATTTGAAGGAAAATAATGTGAAGAATAAATAAAGAGGCGCTTTCTCATTCCATTTTCAAGAATGCCTGCTTATGGACCAATTTGTTATATCAGATCCATTCTCATTAAAGATGACACAAGGAACACGTAAATCTAAAAGTGACCATTAATTTCACGTTGTCATCTAGTATTTGCACAAATGTCTCTATATTGATCCTTTTTTTAAAAGAACAATGTTATCTCAGATATTTGCATTATTATATGTCAATTTTCAAAAATTATTCATCTGTATATTCCTCATATAGACACACTTACCTCCATATTTTTCTAATCCTTGCAAGTAATTAAAATACTTGATTTATTATATTTGTGGCAAAAACTATTTGAATCTGTAATGAATTCTACATACATAGTCCTATTTAGTTCAGGGGAAGACAAGGCCTCAGCTAAGGGAGTTAGCACATCAATCTATTTTTCTGCCTCTGAGCCTTTGGCTTGGAAAAATGAGTCTCTCTGAAGATGGTAGGCTAATTTTTCCTCACCACAATCACTAAGGATATGGTCCTCAACATAAAGTAGTGTGATGGAGCAATATAATAGTCTCCCATTTGGTTGTCACTTTGAATTTATAATTTTTTCTTGTGGTGAGGCTTACTTTATTTCCATATCATTCACAGTGAGCCTACTTATAGACCTATACTTGTGCAATGTTTTGTATGTCAAAGATCTTCAATTTAATCTTATGAGATCTTTAAATTAGTTCCTTTTCTTTTGTACTGGGGATTGAACTCAGGACCTTGTGCTTGGGAGGCAGGTGATGGCACCACTGAGCTAAATCCCCAACCCCAAGTTAGTTCTTTTTTGTAAGGGAAATTATTGTAATGAAGAAATAAAGAAGGAATCAACAAGTTATAGGTGGAATGAAGAAGCCAAGTTTCTTGAGTCCCAGTGCCCTAGATTTCTCTACATATTACAGAAGTGAACTTCTCCACAATTGGCAAGAAATCTGAGAGACAATCTGGATTGGGGTTGAGAAAATGCTGTTGTGGGTTGAAGTAAATATTAGGGTGATTTTTGCACAGCAAAGATGTTAGCTTATACATTTTTTTTTTCTGTCCTGGAAAGGGATGATGTACTCTCGTACTCAGTTTGTCAGTTTAGAAAAAGACATTAAAGAGATGGGAAGAGCATCATAGATCCTAGGTTTTCTTTTGTTCTGTTTTGCTTGAGATAAAGAAAATTTTGATTTATTTACCAATATGACTTTTAACAATGTGCTTTGTTAAGGAAAGTTGAGAATCTGGCTTTTTGGTCTCCTAGGTATTTTTGAATCAAAAAGTCCTGACTTGGTGCCTGTCTCGGCTGCAGGGTGCAAACACACAGGGAGCACAGGTGTATTGCTGGCCGAGACAATTAGAGATCTCGCTGTGAACAGTCCCCACAGGGTGTTTTCAAAGTACTAATGATCAGGGAGGAAGCAAAGCAGCCTGCACCTGCCACTCAAGCACATTCCCTCACTTAATTTTGACACAATCCTCCGTTTTACTGAGGGGTTAACTAAAGTCATAAAAATTAGCAACCTTCTCAGCATCATACAGGTAGATTTAAAATCAGACTCAATCTCAAAGTCTTTGTTCTATTAGTTATGTCAGGCCAAATTTCTGAAAATGAATAATAGCAGGTGAGAACTAATATGGCAGTATTTGTAATTTTTTATAGAATTAAATGTCATGTGGTGAATATGGAAAAAGTATGTCCCTTGGAAATAAATTTCTCGACACATTTCAACTATTAGAAGAAGTTCTAGAAAAGTTTCTACTGTTTGGCATTAGAATACAATATGTGTGTGTGTGTGTGTGTGTGTGTGTGTGTTTATCCACCCACATGTGCAAGCAATCTGAGATTTTAAAAAGTAATTTAAAAAGTGTTAGGACTGGATTTTTTCTTAGAATTCCTGATAATTGGGTCATTTAAAAATTACTTTTAATGTATATATAAATATTAGAACATCTATGCGAAAGCCTAGAAGGATTCTAATTAAGTAGCACAATTTTAGTTACCCAATAAATACATACAGTGTTTAAAATTATCCAGCATTTTTTTGGAAGTTAAATAAATTCTGTTTTCCCAGTTGACTGGAAGTGGTCTAGGGGATAAATACTGTATTCCATGTTTGGAAAAATCTATTTAAGATCTGTTCTGTTGTGCAAACAAATATAAATCAAACTTGCCTGGGAGGATGGAATTTTTATTCTATTTTTTAAAAGAAATTAAATATGTAAGTAGATTTAATAGAAACATGGCTGAAATTTAAAGCAATAAAATAAGCATGTTAGAATTCAGGGATTTCAATTCAAGAAGTTTCTAAATTTTTACAAATTTCAACATTATTTGGTCTCTATGTGCCTTGAACTCTACGGAATGAGCAAATGAAGGGGTCAAAAGGATGGGGAGAGCAAAGGGAATTAAAAATGATTACCATGTCATATGTGTTTATGTTAGTTCTCCAAAACGAATGCAATTAGTTTGTATTGCAAACATGTACTAATAAAAAAGAAACTAAAAAAAGAAGAATTCAAGTGGGGAAAAACATTTTTGAAAAGTAGCATTGCTTGTTGAAATTATATTTTGGTCATCACATTACAGTGATACATGCAAACCTATGTTTATAACAGGACAATTCATAAGGACTAAATCCTGGAAACAGTCTATATGTCCATCTATATATGAATGGATAAAGAAAATGTGGTATTTACACATAGTGGAGTACTACTCTGCTAAAAAGAAGGATAAACTTGCGTTATTTGTAGGAAAATGGATGCACTTTGAGACCATAATGCTAAGCAAAATAAATCAGACACAGAAGCTTAAGCAATTTATCTTATATGAGAAACCCAAAATACAGGTAAAGAACAAAACAAAAACTTAGATAGTAGGAAACAAGGAGATAGATCTTTCTCAAACGGGATTGGGATCAAAAGAGGGAGGGGAGGAGGAAGAGGAAGGGAAGGCATTGAAAAATGAACTAAGAAGTGTTATGTTCATGCACCAACCCCACACAAGAAATGTGTATACTGCACACCTGTATAAGTAAACAAACAGGTAAATAAATGAAAATTAAAAGAAAAGAAACATTACATCTTGGATTTGGGGGCAGAAGGGTGAGTGTGGATAAGAGATTTTTGTTTATATTCTTAGTTATCGTCAGATCTTGTCTGGATAAAAACATGAGAAATGCCCTAGTTAACCCAACAAATGAATCTGAAAAGTCAATCCTAGCCAACAAAAACCCATTAATTGTTTTTACTTAAGTTAATGATTATTATTCTAAGTGACATTGAATTTCTCCTTTCCATCCTGCTCCCCTCTCCAATCTCCTTCTTTCTCTTATTTTCAGTAAATCAATACTTCATATATAGCAATGTAATCAATAGCTTCCTAAGTGTAAAACCTAAGTATATATTTTTCTCACTTTAGTCTGTGTATTTTGCTTTGTTAAATATGTCCAACTCATATTTTAATTTTTTTGAGACACATTCTGCCAGGTAGAAGAACATATTCTAAGCATCAGACCCATGACAAAAATCAAGAATTCTTTATTGGATGTATAGAATTAGCCCAAATGAGTTAAAGTTAGCTTTGTATTGGATAAGAAGTAAAACCGATGTATATAATGTATGAAAACTGGAGTCTTTCACTTCTATATTTCTAAAATATATTTTTCATATATTTAGCCAGGAGTAAGAATTTATTATCTACCTCTTTTTTTTTTTTTTTTTTTTTCAGTACTGGAGATTGACTGAACACAGGACTTTCACATTTAGCTATATTCCCAGCCACCTACCCCCCTGCTTTGTCAAGACAAGGTCTCCTTAAGTTGTAAAGTTGCCAAGATAGGGCTCAAACTTGTGATATCCTCCTTCCTTGGTCTTGTAGAGTATTGGGTTTGCAGGTGTGCACCACCATGCTTGGCTTGTCTTCACTCTTTTTACTCTCAGATTTCTAACTCCTATTTAATTGAACCCTTTCGTACTAACTAATGAGTTGTTGCTTCAATTTGATTCTTCCTAACATAGAGAGGAGATATCCTGTTTAAATAGAAAAAAAATAAGCTTTTTAGAAAAGATGTATCTTCATCCTCATATAGCTGGAATATCTTCTTCATAGTCCTTGATAGATTGTTCTGGCATCTCAAAATATATGGTTGATTTCCTTAAATAGCTTTTTTTCTGTATACATTTCTCAAGAATCTGATTGTACTACACTATATCATACAACAGTTAAGAACAACCACCCAAAACCAGGCCAAGTTCCTAGAGTTTTGATTTCAGAAATCCTTCTAAGTTGTTAAAGAAACAAAATGAGCATTATTTTTATTTTTAGATGAAGTTTTCATCTTTCTATAGGTTAGAAAGTCAATTGTATTCTTTGGACCAAAAAGACTTTTGGTGGCGATCAGTGACCTCACCTACCTTCCCTCTCCTCTGTACCACTCTCTTTCTCTGAAGAATGCCATGCCTGGTTTTATCCATACTTAAAAAGTTTCACCTTTCCTACAAATTAAAACAGGGGCACTCACAACAAATTCTTGGGTTAATGATTTCGTTTGATCAGTCTTATTGAAGTCTTAGATGTTTGTTCTCAGAAAGTCACAGCATCAACATATTCTTCCTTCACTTCTGGCTTTGCCCCAAGGTCTGTTATACCCACATTTCTGCATAGCTTGCTATATTCGTCCAACAACCAGCCTACTTCCTTATCTTGGTCTCACCTGTCTCATTTTGTCATGCTGCTACCAACACTATTTATTTATTTATTTATTGGTACTGGGGATTGAACTCAAGACCTTGTTGTGAAGCAGGCGGCAGAACCACTGAGCTAAATTCCCAGCCCAACACCTTTTTAAATTTTTAAATTAAATTCTTTTATTGGTACATTGTAGGTATACAACACAATTACATTTCTCATTGAGAATTGTACCTTTACATAATGCATCTTGGTTCTTATTTTTTCCCCATTCCTGGCCCTCCCTTCCAACACTTTTTAAATTAGTCTATCCAGAGTTAGTTGAATCGCAGTGCAATTAAATAAACAGAGGTGGTGTTTGAGAGAACCGGGAAAGGACAACAGAGCCACAAGTGTGTGACTGGAGTGGAATATTGGTGAGGGAGACGGAATACAAAGCAGGGCAAAGCTGTAGGGCTTCCTAGGGTTATAGGGATGGGCTTAGAGTTTTTGTGAAGCTAAAAGTCTGTGCCTAAGACAGAGAATCAGGGAATGAACCACCCTGGAATTACATTGTAGATGAAGATCTTGGTTTGTTGCTGTTGTTGTTTTTGGTACTGGGGATTGAGCTCAGGACCTTATCCTTGCAAGGCAGGCACGGCACCACTGAGCTAAATCCCTGGCCCTTGAAGATCTTGTTATAGCAGGAAAAAGCCATAAATTGAAGAGAGCTGAAGTCAACAATGAATTCATAATCATTGAGAATTAAATTATAACCATGAGAATTGAAGCATAAGTGTTTATCTTTATGTGGCTTTCCAATGCTTTCCAATTGCTGTTTAAAAGAAGAATGAAAGTTTTCTAAATTTCATTTTAATTATTATTAAAGCATCTATTTCACAAACATTTTAAAAAATGGAAAAATAAACCATTGTAATGTCACTTTATAAAGATATCTAATGTAAAATACCTGCTGATAACCTATTTGAAGATTTTACTCATAGTATTTTTCTTTTTCTGTTCCCTAATTATGCTCAATATACATATATATATATATATTCTGTTAATGTAGCTCTTAATTTGATATGATATCCTTCCATGTTATTTAATACGAAAGGTTTCCAAATTTTTGTTGACTGTCTTTGCCATCATCATCTACTGTCTCTACCTGAGTGTGGAAAAATTCTTAGCTTTGTAAGAGCAGGCAACGTGGTAGGCATGGTAAGATTGCACTGGAATAAAAGGCAACACACTCTGTCATTCACGTTCACTTGCTAGGGATGCAGAGCAGGCACTACTCAGATCATTCTCAGACAGTGAAAACAGGCAGATGTTGGGGAAAGATTCCAGAGGGAAGTGAGCCTGATTTATAACTTTAAAAAAAAGAAATCTGTGGTTTGGTGTTAAGCACACTGATATTGGGATTTCTTGTATATGAAGAAAGTTCCCACTGGTCCTTTGGGATTTAAATGGTAAAAAAAAAAAAAAAATTAAATTGGACATCTCTTAATGTGGTTATGACTTTTGAAATAATTTATTATTGCAGTAGGTAATACATAAAGTACACAAATCTTAGAACTATAGATCAATGAATTCCTGTATATTTATATCTTCATGTAAACAATACCAAAATCAAGATATAGAATATTTTCAATCCCTTGGAAGATTCTCCTGAGCTCTTTCCCAGTTAGGCTACTCTGCCAAAAGTAGCCACTACTATGGATTCTACCATCATAGATTAGTGCTGTTTTTTTTAAATTTAAATTAATGGAATCCTTTAGTATGTACCTTTCTGTACCTGGTTTAATTTTTTCAACATTATGTCTATGAGAGTTATCCTTCTTGATTTTTATATTAATAGATCATTCTTTTTTATTACTTTGCAGTATTCTATTGCATAAATATGCCACAATTTGTTCCTCTATTTTACTGGCAATGGACATTAGGAGAATTTCCTTTTTGGGGCCTCTTCAGTTGGTCTACTTTTAGTAAAATTGATGAAAATATTATTGAGCACATCTTCGGTAAATTTCTGCCTTTATTCCTCTTGAGTGCATAGCTTATAACAAAGTTTCTGGGTTGTAAACAATGCATATATTTAATTTTTTACATATAATTCCATAGACTACTTCAAGATGGTACCCTCATGTATAGTAGTACCAAAATATGAAAGAAAAATGTATCAGATTCTCACTATTTTTTGGTTTTGTCAATACTCTTAATTTAATTTATCTAAAACATTTTAACAAAATAGAATGTCATATATTCTGCAAGTCACTTTGAGTATTCCTTCAGTAAAATTTTTGAACAAACTTCCTGATATATTTATTTTTCTTTATGTATTGCATGCATGTGATTCTGGACTAATACATTCAAAATATAAGAATTATTAGAAGGTAAGATACTGAATCCATTAGAAAGCCCCAAAATAAATCCATTGTATTTATAATCAATTGATCTTCAACTAAGGAACCAAAACACTTAATGAGAAAATGATGGTGTCTTCAATAAACAGGGTTGGAAAAACTGGATATCCACATGCAGAAGAATCAAATCATCTTATCTCATACCATACACAAAAGTCAACTGAAAATGGATTAAAGATTTAAATGAGACTGTAAAATATAAACCTGTAAATGTAAAATTGTAAAACATCTAGAAGAAAAACATAAGGGAAAAGCTATTTGACATTGTTCTGGTCAATAATGTTTTTCTTGGCTAGCACACCAAAAATGTAGAAAACAGAAGCAAAAATAGAAAAATAAGAAAAAAATTTTTAAAAAACCACCTAATTGCACAGCAAAGGAAAGAACAGAGTGAAGGGAAGACCTAATGAATTAAGAGAAAGTATTTATAAACCATACATCTGATAAGTTAATATCCAGAATGCATGAGCAACTCAAATAATTCAATAACAAGAAAATATGCTGATTAAGAAATGGGTAAAGATAGTTCTTAAAATAGGCAACAAAAATATAAAAAATTTAATGTCACTAATTATCAGAGAAATATAAATCAAAATCATAATTGTATCACTTGTATTTGTTAGAATGGTTATTATCAAAAAGACAAAACATACAAGTGCTGGCAATGATATCCAAAATAGGGAACACTTTTCCTCTATTGCTGGGAATATACATTGGTAAAGCCATATTTATTATGGAAAACAGTATGGAGGTTCCTTACCAAATTACAAATAAAACTACTGTATTGTGCAGCAACACCACTTCTGGGTATATATCCAAAATTAATCAAGTTGGCATATTGAAGCAAAATTTATATACCTGGTCATTGTGACATTATTTACAAATGCCAAGGAATGCTTAAAGTAGGTATCTGTAAACAGAAGAATGGATAAAAGAAAATGTGATTTTCTATCTATCATCTATAATATATAGGGATGTATAACACAATGAAATATTATTTGGGTTGATAAATGAGGAAACCCTGCCATTTGCAACTCCTGGAGGAGCCTTGAGGAGGTACAGCTGCATGAAATAATCCAGGTACAGAAAGATGAATACAGCATAATCTCATTGATATATATCTATAGAATCTAAAAAGGTTGAGCTCATAGAAACAGAGTGCAAAGGTGGTTTCCAGGATCTGGGAGTGAGAGAAAATAGGGATATACAGATCAAATACTAAAAAAGAAAAGAAAAGACAGAAAGGATAAAAAATAAATAAGTAGAATTAGCAACATTTTCCTTCACTATTCCATAGTTTACCTTACACATTTTATGCAGGGCATCTCTGCTATAAGAAACATGCACATCTCATGAGTTATAATGAAATTAACAATTGCCAGATGGAAATCTTACATTCTATGATCCTTCAGAGTTTCTTCTGGCTTGGTTCTAGAGATAAACTAAACTAGATGAAAGTACAGTTTGCCTAAGTCTACATCTAAGAGATTAAAAAGGCTTAGCAGACTAAAAATTGTAAGTCATTCCATTGTAGCCATCCCTCTGTGTTTTTTCTTGTATTGTACATCAAGTTAATGTGGGTCTCATGGCATAGCCTGTAATCCCAGCTGCCCAGGAGGCTGAGGAAGCAGGATTGCAAGTTCAAGGCCAGCCTGGGCAATTTAGCAAGCCATTGTCTCAAAATAAAATAAAAAATGGGTGGAGATATGGCTCAGTTTTAGAGCCACATGCCTAGCATGCACAAGATCTTAGGTTCAATCCTTAGTACTTCAAACAACAAAAAGTTAGTGGAATGTTCCCAGAAGACAACTTTAATGCTTGTGTGTATACCTGCACTATAGATCATTTTTCTATGTTTGTTTTTTTCTAATTTATTTTTCCTTAATTAGTTTTGGTTCTTCTAAACTGGTGATTCTCGAAGTATGATGTGGATATCTATGGCATCCCTGGTATACACTGGGGGGATCTCACCAAATCAAAACTATTTTCATAGTAATACTAAAGTGTTTTGCCTTTTTTGCTCTCATTCTCTCACAAAGTTATAGGGGAATATTCTAGAGGCTAAAATAGCTAATAGAACATGTGCTTGCATATTTTCACAATTTATTAAAATTTATTAGAGTCCTTTTAGTTTTACCGCCTAATATTTTACTTCTCGTATAAACAAAACTAATATAAAAAAGTTCTTTGTGATTCTTAATAGTTTTTAAGAGTATGAAAGAACAGAACAAAATACCTGAGAACTACCCTTTCAAATTAAAACTAGATAAAATGAGGATGAATAAACAATAATATAGACCTTCATAGATGCATTTTTTTCTACTACCAGCATTTGAAAGCCAAGCGTGTTCACTTTATGGAGAAGGGGTAGTACTGAAACCCATGTATTTATAAGATATGATTAAAAAATACGGTAAATGTTGCTGCCAGGTGCCGTTGACATTCTGAGACAGGTTCAGAAAACCTTGATAGTGATCCTCATCCACCTGGTTGCATGGTTTGCATGGTTTTGGCACCAGGCAACTTCTGGTTTTTCTCTGTAGTTAAAATGACCAAGAAAGGTAAAAGTTTTCAATCGACTCAGGCATCAAGGCAACAACAGTGCAGCTTAAGACGTTCACAAAGAAGGCCTACCAGAAATCTGCAGAAAGTGGCAAGAACAATGAGATTTGTGTGTTTGAAGTAAAGGGGACTCTTTTCAGGGGGATTAATGGCACTGTGTCTTTTATCATCATAGTATATATATTTTAGAATTTAAATGTGCTCTGTGTTTTTCAACCATACCCTGTAAGTGTTTGTTTTTCACTCTTAGAAAGATTAAGAGGCTTGGGAAGAAAAGCAACTTTTTTTTTCTTTCCTAGTTTCTTATATCTTTGCTGTTTATTTCACATAAAAGTGAATTTTATGTATATTTTTACTACACTTAAGTATAAGATTTAAAATTAAAATCTGGAAACTTTTGAATACATAGAAGTTTTGTAGTTGATGGAGCCATGCTTTTTGAACAAAATGTGTTCATTAAATAATTCTATTTATTTCTTTTATTGTTTGCAGTATAAACTAAAAACAGTGAATTACTTTTAAATACAGACTGATAACCTTGAACTAGTGCTAATTTCATACTCAGCCAGCTGATTTTAACATTAACCATGAGACTTGCCAATTTTGTCAGTGGAAGGTTATTTCTGCTGTCTTCACATCCAGTTTACAAAATTTGAATGAACCTTTCTTCTCAACTTCAACTCTTGGCACTTTTGACATATGTCAGAGAATTCCACCCATGAATTTATTTTATCTAGAAATTGTTGAAAGTTTCCCGAAACATTTTGATATTTGTGCAAGACAGTTTTAGGCATCCAGCTTTAGTGATCCTTTTCTTTAGCTGTCTATAAATAGATAAAACAACAATCTTTAAAATGCCTATATCATGTAAGTATCCCATGGAATACTGAATTCTATAGAATACTGAAATGTTTTTAAATCTCCTTCTCTAGTTTATGTAAAAATAATTTTCTGCTAAGTTGGTAGTTACATTATCCAAAATTTTTATATTCATGTGATAAATTTCTTCTAAGGTTCAGTGGTAGGACAACATTTGTCATGTCTTCTGATGAGCATGCATACTTTATAGTCAGATGCTGAAAATTCCATTTCCTTTATTGCCTTAGTTGAGAGAAATATAGTCTCAAATCCAACATTCGTTTAAAGTAACTTTAATGTGCACTTTGTCTCATTTGAAAATTTTATTTTTGATTCTTTAATTTCTTATATAGTTTTACCTATGTTGATATTATAAATTGTTTCATGAGTTTTGTGGATGTGGGGATTTCATAAATCAAATTAAAAAATAATAGTATTAGTGGATTAATGTCTAACACACAATTGTAAAGATTAAGATGTTCAATGTTTAATTTATAGCAGTTATATTTTGGATAAAACTTTTTTTTGGGCCAGGGATTTAGCTCAGTAGTTCTGTCACTTGCCTCGCAATCGCAAGGACCGGTGTGTGATCGCTGGTACCAAAAGAAAAAAAAACAACAAAAAAACTTTTTTTCAAGTTCTTGGGGTTTTAATCTGTAGTCAGTACGATTTTTCCAAAAGTTAATGATTATCAGATTTTCATTTTTATACCACTACAGCGGAGAATGCTGATTTACACTGATTTATAAAAATACAGTAGATTTTTGTGAACATAATGTCAATTATTAATGTTGAAAATAATTGAAACTAATTGTGAGTGAAACACATATGTACATTTTATATATGAAGTAGGAATTAATTAGACAAATTAGCATAGATAACTACATGGTTTTAGATTTTGGAAATCACTAAATCATACCTACATAATTTCTGTCATTCTCAGAGTCTGCCAACCTTTTAAACCTTCTTTCATAATCAGAAGAGTAACAAGGGAAGAATAAAAACACCATAATAAAAATTAAATTATTTGAGAAGAAAATAAGTAAGGCACAGTGGATGTTTGAACTAGACAGAACAATCAGGATAGAATTTAACACTGAATTTTTACAGACAGGGACATGCCCTGACCAAAAGCACAGAGGTGAGAAGATTCAAAGGGTCAGTTGTTGGTGTATTTAGAGTCCACAGTCTGCTCCTACTCATTGCCCCTGCTGCACATGCTCACTGATACTGTGCCCTCACCCTACTAAATTCCTGTTCACATATTTCCTGTGGAAATTCCAAAGGTAGTAATCTGAATTTAATTTGGCAGATGATGGGAAGATATTAAAAATCTTTGAACAAGTGTCAGAATTCCAGTCATGCATTCCTAAAATTAGTCTAGCAGGAATGTGTTAGAAGGATTGGAGTGTGGAGGGATCAGGAGACTAGGGCAGTGGAAGGCCAGTCATTAAGTTCCCAAACCATCTCATCCCTAAAATTTTAAGAATGAAGTTGACACTGTAGGAGAGGAGAGATGAGGAATCAGAGCTAAAGAGGATACAGGTAGATTCTACAAACACAAGATAGTCAACCTGATGTCCATTCAGTAGTACATTTCTAGAATAGTGTAGAAAAGACTTGATTTGTGACTAGCTCCTAGGATAAGATGTGTTTTTAGGAGCTATTGTCAATTCTCTATCTCACTGTGACATGGGCTTACTAGGCTGGTAGAAGGAGAAAATATAACAGATACCATGGATTAGACTATGATCGTGCATTTTTAGCAATCACCAAAAATGTGAATGAAATAGAGCAATTTAGACTGAATATGAGGAGGGTCCCACAGCACACTGCTCTCATTGCAGCTCTTAAAAACTTCAATGAAAGAGATCAATAGGCTCTTAGTATAAATAATATAGCTGCTAGACCTTATACCATGCAAAAGTTTTAAGAATCTATTTTAATAAAATATATAGCATAAGAGAAAATCTGTTTAAGTATTACTACTGGAAACTAATTGAATGTAGTTAGTCTTGCCAGGGGCCTGGGGAACTGTTGGTGAGGACTAAGTTGACAGCAAAATCTCTCAATCTGAGTAGAATTTTTTTAAGTGTTTAGGCCTTCAAAAATGGTTGATGTCTGAGTCATATTAAATATTCATATCAGCTATGTGAACTCTCAGGCCTTTTTGGTTGGAAAATTCCCATTTCTCATAGGGCGAGTGGGCCTTGTGCACAGGTAGCTTCTGTGCCTCTAGGAAAAGGATTCCTTTAAGAGAGATGGAGCTATTCCTTTAACAGAGTCCTTACTTTTTGGGTAGAGAACAAAAGACAGAAGAAAGTTCTCTATTCCTGATTGATCCTCAAAAAGGCAACAATAGTACTGTTTGGGAAGTAAATTTAATCTTATTAAAATATAGCATAATGGACAAGATGTGGAAGAATTTCACGCTTTCTATTGCCTGTAAGAAAATATTTCTTTTAAAATTTAAATTAAAATAATTTTAACTCCATAGAAAATGTAAAAATTGTACCATGTGGTGTTCTGATACATGTGTGCTTTGTGTTATATTTCAATTAGATTAAACTTACCTATACCTTCAAACATTTATTATTTCTTAATGATGAAAACTTACAAAACCTTTTCTTGAAATATATAGTACATTATCATTATCTATAGCCACCCTACTATTCAACAACACACTGGAAATATTTGCTCTTATCTACTGTAATGTAATAATCCATGCTCAACCTCTTCCCATCTCTCCCTGCTCCTTTCTTTTAACAGCTCTGACAACCACCATTTTACTTTCCACTTCTCTTAGATAAACATTTTCAAGCACTAAAAGACAAGGGCCACATGATCTCACTCATATGTGGAATCTAATTTAGAAAAGATTAATTGAACAAACTTGCAGTAACAAGTTTAGTTTAGTTTCCCCTAAGGGAAAAAGAAAGCACCACAATCATGGTGCTTAGAGACAGCCTCTGCATTGTGCAGAGAAAGAGAAATAATTAGTTTTTTCAGTGATGAGTGATGAATGATTTTTATATGCAAACATTAAGGGTACATCAACAAAGCAGAATTTTTGTAAATATTCAGGGCAAAGAAAAACAAAAAAAAATCCTCTGCTGGTTGATTATCCTAGTATTTAGGTATTTGCCCCATGAATATTCAACTTCCTTGATTTCATATAACCAACTGACAGTATTACATACAATTAAATAAAATTATGAAATGCTTTACAAGATTATTTTTTGCAGTATTTTGGCTGATTTTTATTCATGAAGGGAATTAAAATTAATAAATCTAACACAAAATAGATATATATTCTAAGCAATATCAATAATAACTTGCATAAATAAAGAATCAAACACTAGATTTCTTCTATGCAATATGAGATTGTCTTCTTTGAGGATCCTTCAGTGGAAAAAAGACAATAATTTGTTTTTGATACTCTTAAATGACAAAAGTAATGACTCACTGGATTCCAACTTGGCCTCATCGATTCATGGGTATGGATGCATTTTATTATTTATCTAAAGTAACTACTAGTTAGAGGGGACTGACATCAAATACCCTATTTTAGTGTAAAAAGGGAGATTGCTATAATTCTGTATAAATATATATGTTCCAAAGGAAAATTTATATTGTTTTACCTTTCTCCACCTTATTAACTCACTATCTTACTGAAACAGATCTATGAAATAAGAAATTGGCTTGCAGATAAATTTTATTTTTTGAAGACTCAATGTCTCTATTTTATTTCTAATTTCTTGAATAATTCAGAACATTTGGAATCAAATCATCATACCTCATCAGACAATGAGTCACCTGAGGAAGCACAGGTTTTCTTTGCTATCCGAGAATGTTTTTGTCTGGGAATTATCCAAGAACATGTAAAATGATAATTTCAGGTTTGAAGCTGTATAGAATGACATTTTATCATCTGAATTATTATAAATATGTAAGGTGTGGAAATATGTAAGGTGGAAATATGTATGTGGAAATATGTAAGGTGAAAATATGTATGTGAAAATATGTAAGGTGTGGATGTTTAATATTCGAGAGTAGAATAAATGCTAGCATGTTGTGAAGGGAGCCCAAATTATTTAATTCAGAACCTTAAGTTGCCAAAGGCTTACATTTGTTTTCCTTCACATATAGTAGGAAGAAGCAATACTCTTCAGTGTGCATGTATATTTCATAATCCTTATGTGAAAAAATCAGCAACATTTTAACATACTGACTATGGCTTTTTGACAAAGCCATTGGACCACATTGTTGGTCCTGGGGCTTGTCTACAGACAGAGGGATTCTTTTTATATTAGTGAGTAGAGACAGTTCAAAGCATCCTGAAGTGTGTTAGGAAATTACTTGCTAATTGGAAAAGCCAGTGGTATAATCTCCTGTGAAGGATACATCATCTCTGAAGTGATTTTACCAGGAATGTTAAATTTTGATGAAGCCATTAGACATCATTCTTGTATTTTTTAGAAAGTAAAAGAACATAGAAACAAGTTAAATGATATTATAAGGAAACAATTGGACAGATACACCTGTGATACAATATTATAGGCCTTCAATGGGAAAAGTGACTTGGTCACTGCAAAATATTGCTTTGTTTCAAAAGAAAATATTTAATGAGAAAAAATGTCTAGGACATCATTCAAGATGAAAAGAAACTAAAGAGACATAGTAATCAAATCTGTGTTAGTTATCTATCACAGTATGAAAAATGACATCAAAACTTAGTGGTTTAAAAAAAAAAAACATTTATCACCTGAGTTTCTCTTGGTGAGAAATATGGGCACAGCATAGCAAGTGCTGTGACTAAAGTTCTCTTGTGAGGTTGCAGTCAAGATACTGTCTAGTCTGGAGTCTCATCTGAAGCCTCAACTGTGGGAAGGGTATGAACATTTCTTCCCAGCTCATTTAGATAGCTGTTGGTGACCACAGGTCCTTGGTATGTGAGCATTTCCATGGGGGTGAATCACAGCTTCTCAGCTGACTTCTCTCAGGACACCTGATCCCAGTCAGAGAAGAGATGCCCAAGATGAAATCCAAAGTCACTTTGTACCTTAGTTTCAAACTCACTTCCACTTTATTCAAATTTTAGAAGTGATTCATTAAGTCCAGCTCATGTTTATGTTTTGGGGTGACTGCATTAGAGAAGGATGTGAAGACCAGGAGGCAGGGATCATGGGGACTATCTGACCAGGGTGTACCACAAAATACATAATCCTTATTGAATTCAACTTAGAGAAGATAAAATCTATACAAGATAAAACCTATACAATTAGGAAAATTTGAATATGAATTTGATACTAAGTATTATTAGAGAACTATTATTAATATTCTTAGGTCTTGCTGATGCTGTGGTTACGTAAGAGAATATGTTATGTAGAAGGCTTGAATAGGTGCAAAGTATGATATCTGAATTAATGTCTTTAATACATATACATATGTATATATGTACACACATATGTATACATATATACGTATATGGAAAAGAAGGTAGGTAAACCATTAACAATTGTTGAAACTAGATAGTGGTATGTAGATATTTATTCTTCTTTTTATTCAAATTTTTTGTTTATTTGAGTTTTTTTTTCTAAAGATGATGGGTAAAAGTCAGCTTCCATCTTCTTTCAGCCTCGCCTGTAAAGCAGGTTGCAGAGAGCTACACAACATCTCAAACTCCTGGGGCCTATTCAAGATGTTCTGTAAAAATCTCAGAATATTTATAAACTCAGCTTGCCACAGATCCATTTCTATTGTGTAGTACCTATTGTATTTCTTCACAGTGAGTGGTTTAGGAAAAGATAGAAAGATTTTTGGCCAATTTAAGTGCCTGGAGATGTTCACTTGTATCAGTCAGTTTTCCTGTTGCTGGGACACAATATCTGACACCCACATTTTAAAGGAGGAGAGATTTAATTTGGCTAACAGTTTCCGTTTTAGGAGTTTCAGTCCATCTAGATTTGCTTTGAGGCAGAAACATCATGGTGGAAGGGTGTGGTGGATTAAAGATTCTTAGCTCATAGTGGCCAGGAGCCAGAGCAGGGGAACAGAGCCAGAGAGGAAGGGCTGAGAGACCAGATATAGACCTGAAGGCCACACCTCCAACCCATCCACATGCACACAGAAGTGTCCTTTATCAATCTTCCGGGCAGCTCCCAGACAATCAAGTTGACACACTACTTTAAATGTCAAATCACTTCAATGGATTTGATAAGTTTTATACCCAGTTATGCTATGGTTTTCTACAATTTTGTTTGGCTTCAGGATTTTTAATCAGCTTTTGTTTTAGAACCTCTATGTCTCTTTTATCTAATCTCCCTTTGCTCTCTCAGACATTAACACCATGTTCAATCACTTACAGAGAGTAAGTTTCTACAGGGATTTGCATCTACTGATTAGCCGTGTTTTCACCAGAGCTCCTTTTGGAATTAACATTTTTCTAGAACATACAATTTTTTGAGTAGTTAGGGGGCTGCTTTAATCATATAATGCTCAGTTTATAAATTTTATCTCAGACGATGGGTGAACATTCACCAATATTTGGATATATGACTTATTTATTCTTCCCAGTATAGTTTCAATGTAAATATAATCTTTACTGTTTAATTATTAAACTGTTTTTAGTGTGCTTAAAAGCTACCTATAATAATGTTTCTTTCAAATGTGAGATGAAATACCCAGGAATAATTACTAAATCTGTGTTAAAATATTCTGCCGTTTTTCTTAACAATTCCATTAACTAATCTCTATCACATGCAAAACCATTAATGTGATTGAGGTTTTTATCCGACTAATGTATGTTCTTCCAATATTGGTTGTCAAAATGACCATCATGGACAGAATTTAGTAGGCTTTGACATATAGTAATTCCTTCTGTTTATAGGGAAGTCAGAAAGGAATAAGTATTGTACTGAAATGTAAGTATTATATAAATATTGTAGTGAAATATTTAGTCATTTCATAATTTAACCCTAAAATAAGCACATTTCAAGCAATGTGCCACCTTTTTTTTCTGGTAACAAAATTATCACATATTCCTGGTAGAAAATGAAGAGAATACTGCAAAACATAAAGGATAAAATAAAATAAAACACACATTCTGGGAAAAAGTACATAGTCACATTTTTTGTACTCAGGATATTAACAGAGGAGGGTGGTGGGTAGTGAGTAGGTGGCCAGGTCATTTAAATCCAAATGGAGTTGTTTTGGCCTTGTGCTTTGACAGAAAAGACAAAGCCTATTTCTCACACCAACAGGTTGGGGACAACAGCTCCAAACAATAAACATGGAATATAGTTTATAGCCATAAAAGACAGCAGATTGACTCGCATAGGTAGGACCTGATCTGCTATATCCTTGACTCAAAAACAAAAAGCACACTGCATTTAGAACTGACAAGAAGGGATCTCTGGGAAGATATTTTGTTTGTTTGTTTTTTAATTGAGCCAAAGAGTGGGATTGTGGAATAACTCAAAAGCTTATTAGTTCTCAGTGGCTAAGGATTTGAAGAACCACCGTAGGCATAGTCATTTAGCATATTAATCATAGCTCCACTTAGTTGGTCTCGCATGGCTTGCCAAGCTTATTACATAGGCAGTTGTGAAACACTAATTTTTGCAAAATCCTGATAGACACACAAGTGCAACTTTATAGATGAGAAAAATTGAGATTTGGTGAGATGAAATAATGTTGAAAGTCACACAGTGATGGATGGTACAACCGCATTCAAACACAAATCTTTAATGCAAAGTTCACATCCTTTCTACTCCATGGGATTCTTGCTTGTACTACTTAAGAACAATACAAAGGAGTGTCGTTGAAAGCAAGCTCAGAGCTTTTTTTTTCCCAGAAGAGGCAAAATTTTGATAATGAGATAGAACAGTTCTTATTGGACTGGAAGTACAATTACAGGTATTTAATTTGTGGTCCCAGCATTCATGGTATATACTGGGGAAATGACATACAATTTTGAATTTTCAGGTTAGGGTTTAAGCTGTTGCAAAATTACTGAGAAAATAGGATTTTAAAATTATCTTTTGCTCTTGAAATTTGATACCAAACTATGATGGAAGGAAGAGTAGCTTGGTTTCTCAGTTAACAGGATTAAACAGCACAATTGAAATATCAAGATTGTCAAAGTACAGTCTGTAGAAATAATTTGCTGTGATGGTAGAACTTGCCTGCAGATGGAAGTTAATAGGTTTTATAAGTTCTTCTAAATAAAATATTTAGAATAAACTTCTCAAGTCTTATGAATATGGTAGTTAAAGGGATTAAATATCATGCTTTATTGGGCATCGAGGAATAAACGTGGAAATATGAACAGCATTTTATTAGTTTGTCATTTTATGTTCTGAAAATATTTATTTACCTTTCAAGTTTCATCTCTTGCTGTTTGTTACCATGGGTTTTATTTTATTCCTGCAATAAAATATATTTTGTCAAATGCACACTTCTTTCTTTTCCTCTGCAGCTCTGTCCTACTCTTCTTGTTGCCTGGCAGAACCTTTCCCCTCCCTGCTGAGCTAAGGGCCCCCTGTTTATCCTCCCTGTGAAAATCTATAGTTTGAATAGGGGCCTGTCCTTCAGAACCTGAAAACCTGCAGGAATTTGTCTCTCCAAAACTTTTTACATGTGTTTGCTCTGTTTTTCCCACTAGACTGTGAATTCTCTAAGGGCAAAAACTGTCTTTTGTCTGTACGGCCCCTGGTTGTTCCTTTTGCGAGACCATTGTGGATTAGATATTTTATGTATTAAGGCTAATTTCATTTACTTAATGATGCATTTTCACCTCTAATTTACCCAACTTTTTGCTTTTAGACAAACTTTTAAATATTCAACTACCACAATGGCGGGAAATTTGTTGCATTTTTCATTCAGACTTTGCTTCACTTTGGTATTGTGAACTTGTCTAAGGTAGTAGGAAAACCCAACTTGCTACATTCTGTGTGGTTAATATTAATGTAACTCATGAACATAATAGTAAGAGTTTAAAATATTTATTAGTAAAATGTATGTTGAAAAATAATGGAATGTATAGCAATTTATAGCAATGTATAGCAATGATTAGCAATTTTTAGAACACCATTTAAAAATAAACTTACCCACGATCATAGTCAAATTTTAATAATGTATGTGTTTGTGAAAGTAACTTAAATTTTTTTGGTCCAAAAGATTTTTTGAGGTTTTTTGTTATTTCTTTTTAAAAACTAGAATGATAAAATGTCACTATTCAGAAGACTCAGTTATATATTATTATGGATTCTATTACATTTGTATTAATAAGCAGAAAAATGTTTAAAAGGCACATAGAGAAAAATCTAAATGTGAAAAATGAAGCCTGATTAAACCTTTACAGTGAAAGGAGGTATCCTCTAAGATTCAGCCAATTCTTGTGCACCAGACTCTAAAGAAAACCTTTATCTTTAAGTCAAGGGTAGAAGTAGATTTAATTTGAAGCTATCCTACAACTGTAAACCAGCAGCCTAATTTTTAGGGTCTTTAGGTATCATCTGTTTTCTTTTTACCTCTAAAAATAAAAACAGAGGTTATTTTAGAAATTGTTTCCTCTCCCCAAATTCTTGGAAATTCCAAATCCAAAAGCTTATAAGATTACAAATTTTCAGATTAAAGAAAAAAGCATAGTTATCCCTGTTGTTACCCCAAGGGGGAATAAGAGAAATGAAAAAAACTAAGTTAGTTGTGAATCAAACTTTGCTGAAGTAGCCCCTTTCCTTTTTCTGGGCATGACTGGGACTTATTACTGGCTGTGCCCATGGCTCAAAGATGTTGGGGCTGATGTTATTAAAGGGAGATTCAAGATCCTGACTGTAAGAAGGAAGCTCCATCACACTGAGAGAGTTTGCCAGAGTGTAAATTGGCTCCACAGCAGAAATGTGTGACAAGAGTAGAAACTTGACATTTCAGGACTGCCCCCTATGGGCATTTCCATAAAGAAAGGCTGCTTTTTTTTTTTTTAAAAACAGTTGGTTGAACAGAGGTTGCAGAATTGCAATGATACATGGTTATTTTAATTAAATGCACATTTATTACTGACCTCTCCAGCTCATTTCTGCATTCAGTTAATTTCCTGTTGCTGTATTTTTCATTTTTATATTCAAAGTTATGGAATTTAGCATAGAAAGCAAGAAACAAACATATCTATTAATTCTCCTCATGCCCACACCACCTCCACCATATTTATCAGAAACATTGAATTCAGTGATTTATGAAGGGAACAGTTTCATTGTCTGTATTTAGAATAAGAAAGTGACTGAAAGGGAAATGGTATGGTCAGTAGACAATTATAACTCACTGATTTCACAGGTAGGCAGTATTTCTGAAAGATCACCCATTTTGAGGGAAGTGTATGAAGCTGAAAGGAGTTATACTGAAAATGAGATAAATAGTCATAAAAAAGAGAATTCTGAGTTTGGTTTGGATGTGTGTGGTTCTTAGTAATCATGATGGTTTACTGACCAACAATCTGAAGGGAGGAATTGCTCTTCATCTTACTTTTGTGGTGTGGAATATGCTTTGCTCTATGTCACATTGTCAAATTTTCTGAATGGATGAAATAGCAGAAGCCTTTCAATGTACCTTCTCACTGACCTAATCTGATGAGGGACATGCTAATGTAGTAGGGAACTGCTCCTCAATTTGAATACATCATTTGAATACAATTCATATCAACCAATAGAAATTTTTTAAAAAAAACTTTATTTAAATGTAGTAAAAGTAGATATTAATAAAGAAAATGTTTTTCTTTAAAAACAATCTTCAGACTTCTATGAAAAAATAAAGCAAAATTTCAAAACAAATTAATTAAAGAACAACATTACTTTAGGCTGGGGATTTAGTTCAGTGGCTCCGTGCCTGCCTAGCAAGCCCGAAGTCCTGAGTTCGATTCCTGGTACCAAAAAAAGCACTTCAAAGAGTAACATTAGTTAATATACTGTGTACCATTATCTTAAAAGAATGACCAAAATGTTAGAGTACAGGTCATAGACAAAAAAGACTCTTGCAAAAAAGAAACAAATAGGTAATAGCACAAAACTTTCTTTTAAATGACCTAGCAGTATAAATGAAACAAATTAGCATATATATTGAAATACTTTTGAAACCATGGAATATACAATTTGGGGAATTATTAGAACTTCTCCCTACTTCCTATTTCTCTTTTTTTTTCATGTTTTCTTTAACATGTAATAGAAACTATGTACAATAAATTTTTACTGTATTTTACATAAGATAGCCACTGCAGAAATTTACATAAATTAGAAAGAAGATAGATTGTTAAGGAGGGCCCAGTCCCGAGGGATATTTTCTCATGAAAGTCAGAGTTCAGTTGGGGAAAAGGGTTCAGACTGCCAGATTAAGTGGATGTTAAAAAGCTGAAATGTAGGCTTTTGGGTAGATAACCAGATGCAGGGACCACCAATATTTCAAAGGTACCATTCTTAAACACAGCCCCCATCTAGTCATCTGTGTGGATTTTTGCCCATGACTTAGAAATCGACCAATAGAAATTGCCTCCTAATTTTCCAAAAGCTTTTCATTCTAGTCTACAGTTAAGAGACGTAGTGTCTAAGTTTATTTTGTAATTCTTGAGGATGTCATTTTAACAAATAGAGTTCAGTAAGTGACAGCCTTGTATTTCTCCCAGGCATTTCAAATCTAGTTTTAATGGAGATCAGCAGTTCAGAAACAAATTATTTGCCAAATGCTGGTGGCAGACCATTGCTTTTCTCCCTAATGTCCATCTGTGGAGTAGTCTGAGACTTTGCTGAAATGATGAATTGATATGTCTGATGGGAAACAGCCTGTCACCAAGAACAGTGGTGTGCATAAATGGGAAGCAGCACACTGCAACAGGGACCACAGGTGGTAGCTTGTAATAAGGCATCTGTGGATCCTAAGGGGTTTTGAAGCTGCTTGATTTTGTTTTCTGTTCTTTTCCATTCAATCAAGCATTTTCTTGTTAAGCTAATATCTCATTTCCTAAAAGATATGTTATATTATTTGAGGTAATGCCTTTACATTTCAAATACTCCCCCAAATCCTTTTTTTCTGATACTTTTTATAATCATGAATGCCTAATAACTGACATGGGTCACATAGTTCCTCAGGAGATTCAGAACACAGCTTTATTGGTAATACCATCTATGTGTTTATTGAACCTCCTATTTTAAGAAAAAATAAGCACAATGCAGAGACTACAATATTTATTAGGGAATAAATACTAAACTTTAATCAATAAGCAGTACAAGTAAAATGTGAGACTTTTAAAATATGACATAGAATATGAATCTCAGAATTTCAGAGGTGGGGGGATCTGAGTTTCTCCAATCTTGATCACCAATTGATGAATTATTGAGTTTTCTTTTACTCAAATAGCCATTTGGACCAGCTTAAAATCTTCCAAAGATAGAGAACATCACCTCCCAAGGAAGTTTACTGCATTTTTAGAATGGCTTCCATCCCCTTTCTAACCTAGTGAGCCAATCTCTCTCACAAGTGATTCCTATGTGATTAGTTTATTTGTTCAGCAAACAATCATTGAACATGGACTGCATACTAAGCAGTGAACCAGGTTTCAGGGCTTCATAGATGACAGAGACACAGTCCTTTTCCCCAAAGAGTTTATAGTTAAGTAGGGGCAGCAAATAAGGCAAAAATAAGAGATGACAGTACGGTATGACAAACGCATTCATAGGGGTATGCATGAAGTGATACATGGACATATTAAGAAGTATGTAACCTGGACTTAAAGAATAGGGACAGGCTTTCAGGAGGAGATGAAATATAAAGTCAATCCAGAGGGATGCACAATAAATTAGAAATATTAAAATACTCCAGAATTTTTAAAGAGAGAATTTTTAAAAAATGCTCTACTTCCTTGTGTATTTGGGTTTTCCAGTTCAGTTAGAAATGTCTGAAGTTTCTTGTGTGAATGAATTTGCTCAAATATGTGCTTTCATGCTCCCTAACAAGCACTTTTGGAAACTTTGAAACTATCCACATTCTCAGCTAACACAGATTGGACATGGGTCATCTACACTCCCTTTCTGGTTAAATGTCTCCCAAGACTTGGTCTGATTCAAGCTTGTGCTCTGAGCCTTGTGTGCATCATTTAATTTGACCTTCATAACAGTGTTCTGACTTAGGTGCTATCATTGGCATAGCTTGTCGTCATTCTTGTGGATCTAACAGTTACAAATGAGTGAAAATGTAAATCCAGAATTGCTAAGGTGACATTGTATGGTATGTGTTTTATGTTTTTGTTTGTTTGTTTTTTGGTACCGGAGATCAAACTCGGGACCTTTCGCTTGTGAGGCAGGCAGCGGAACCACTCAGCTAAATCCTTGGCCCTGATATGTGTTTTATAAAGGTTATTCCCTCTACTGATTGAAAGATGTGAAAGCATATTCTCTGAGATACTGACCAATTTTCATGTAGCTTATATCAGTGGACATATCTCTTGTTACACGAAGAAATGGTATAGGAAAATTGCACTTTCCCTCCACTTCTTCCTTCTGACTCAGCTTCATGGGTGGTTCCTGTGGTCTTTGTCAGTCTGAGACAACAAGTTTCATGGCACTGGGTTTGTCCCTTGTTTATGTTATAAGAAAAAAAAATGTCCATGGTTTGCTTTTGAGTAGCTTTTAGCACTGATTTGGGAACTGTCGGTAGAATTTTGTTGGATTATTAAGTTACATATATATGCTTATATGTGTATTGTTTATATATATTAATATATATGATGCTCTTCAAAGTGTTAATTTTATGTGTGTGTATTATGGTTTGTATTAGATATCCCCCCAAAGTTTTGTGTGTTCATAGGTGGAGCTTTTTGGAGGTGGCTGGATATAGGGTGTGGGAAAATGGATTATGGGTGTGTGATGTTGAATTAGACCACTGATTGGTTTGTCATAGTTGTGGGTGGTATGATTACTGAAGAGAGAACCCCATTGTGGGTGTGGGTGGCATCAACCAATAGGCTTGTAGCCTGGATGGAATATAAAAGGAAAGAAGTAAGGCTTGCTTCTTCACTGCTTTTTGTCTACCCCACCATGGACTGTTTCTCCTCTGGAATGCCCCTCTGCTATGCTGCCTTGCTGTGGAGCCAGCTGACTATAGATTGAAATCTCTACAAATTGTAAACCAAAATAAACTGTTCTTCCTTTAATTTGGGGGTGTTGAGTATTTTGTTCAAGCAACAAGAAAGTAACCAAAGCAAGTGTGTATGTATGCCATCCATTATATATTAGATAATATTTTTAAACAAATCTTGCCTGCTATTTAAGATTTTTCTAACTTCAAGTGCTTTTTCTAAGAAATGTAGAACAATTTCATATTTTTAATAAAAATTAGAATATTTACAGAATTGTTTAAAGACTGGTAAATTTTGAGATTGAATGATCATTGCAAATAAAATTTTAGTAGAGATTATCAGTAAGTATTCAATAGACATAAATGTCTCAATAAATGTGTTTTTATTTAATTTTGGGAAACTATTACTGTTTGGTTTCAATATTGATTTTATAAGAATAATTCATTCCATATATTTAAAATGTTTAAATGCTTCTGCTTCTCAGAGAAAACTAAGTTCATGTGATCAGCTTAAGAGTATCACAATGGTCACCCCATTTGTGCCTGCTTATACCAAGTCAGGCAGTAGCAATTTTGTTGCCATAGTGACCATCACATTCTAGTTTAATAGGCTATGCAGACAGCTTAATATTAAAAGGCTTGTTTTCAACATTCTATTTTTAAACTAGTATAGTGACTGATTTAAAGACATTTTTTGGAGGAATAGAGCAGGTTAAATCTTAATAGGAGCCACATCCATAATTATGGGATCTGTTTTCTGTCTGTTGTACTAAAGTGACAACTGTGCCCTCCAATGGGTAATTCCAAACCTTTATCATTTACGGCACCACTATATGATCCAACTTTCACACTGTCTGAATGCATGTTAAATTCATTCTTTCTTTAGAAAAATACTAAATTTGAAGCAAAATTATAAGTAGGATGCTTGTGAAATGTGTCCATAGAAGCCACATGATTTAGTTTTTACATTTGGTGCTGTTCCACTTAAAATTGAGTTTCTATTTCCATTTGAGACAAATGAGTGAGTCAAGATTTTTGAAAAAGGGAGTCATGTGGAAAGCCCAGAAGAAAAAGTAATGTCCATGTGTTTAATTATCATGAGGGTTATATAAATTACTATCTCTACAGAACTCAATTGTGGTGAATAAATAGATTTAAGTGTTTTCTTTTGCTTATTTAAAAAAATACATTTTTGTGATTGTTATTTTTAATGAACTGTTTTGGAAAAAGGAAGAAAAATTATAAGAATGATAAATTTGGAAGATTCTGTGACAGTGTTGATTGTGTGTGACTTAGTCACTTTTCCTTATCTCTGGGACAAAATACCTGATACCCACGACCTATAGGCTTATGTTTTAGAAGTTTCAGTTCTTGCATGGTTGGCATGGTACAAGGGTCTGGGAGGAGGAGAACCTTCTCACCTCATGGCAGCCAGGAAACAGAAAGCAAAGGGTAGATCCAGGGAGGGAGAGCCAACCTTCCAGGTCGTCTCCCAGTACCCCACCTCTTCAAACCAGAACCCACCTACCAACATAATCCAGTCATGTTCCACAAGGCCCACATGAGGCTCTGGGGGGGCATCCAAATATAAGCCATAATATGCCATAAAACCTCATTCTAGTGATCAATATTGAAGAATGAAGAAAAGACTATTAAGTGTACTCAGTGGCTGTAAGGCAACTTCTAATTATATAAATGTCAAAAAGTAAATGAAGTGTTCACATTAGGAGTTAAAAAACATGGAAACTGAGAATCAAAATTATAATAGAGGCTTGAAAGATTAAGAAGAAGAAAACACAATACAAGTCATGCAGTAATTGCTATTAATTACAATTTTGTTCTAATTATAAAATGGTTTAAAAATATCTTCACAAGACTTTATATTTTTATTACCAGTTTTGATAGATTGTACATATACCTTTGAACAGCTTATTAATTTTGAAATATATTAGCTACTTCCCCTAAAATAAAACATATATTTGAACTTCATAAAAATAATTTGTCACTGATTATTTCCCCTTAGCTATGGCAGCAAGGATAGGTGTAGTTCAGTCACAAGGAGGACGGAACAGGGTCAGATTCTCACAGAAGTTCTGGAGAAATGTCAGGGGCCAACAATCAGGTCATTAAATAGTTCAACAGGTAAATGCAAGGTCAAGATTGTGCTGTGAGCCAGAAAGAGATGCCCTATGAGAAACAAGAATAAGAATTCACACACGAACCAACAGGAAGTACGCTGAGCAAGTTACCTTGTCGGTATTTATTGATGTATAATAAAATATTTGATGTTGCTTTCAAGTATGCCAAACAAACTCTCCCTTTGATAACACTGGGTTAAGTTACACGATCACATGGTATTTTACAGAGCTGCATGTACTAATCTGATTCATCTGTTTTTAATTAGATATTAAGAAAACTAGTTCTTCATTGGTTTTATTTAGAAGTTGAAATGTAGTGGTCTGACTATCTCATCTGTCATTCTTTGTTCTCCTCCATATAAGTAACCTCAAAATACACTTATGGTCTCTTACCATATTTTGGGAGGCAGATAGTTCCCTCACACATGTCTGACAAAGAAGTGCTTCTTCAAAGATAATGTTGCTTTCCAACTTTTCATCAGTTCTCTTTGTCTGAGTTGCCCTTTCCCTCATCTTCATAGACATTATCTTTCCACATGTTATTCTTCCTCCAAGGCTCTCCTTAAGCACCCATTTGGCCTGATACTTCTCCTGATTACTCTGTCCAAAAGTTTCTGAGGGCCGAATTATCCTATTGTGCTTAAATGTATTGCCTTTGATAGAAACAGCAATGCTATAAAGTGTTATTTTGAATTTTAATATTATCTTTACTTAGTTTCCATAAGTTTCAGAAAATCCTTCAATTATGTAAAATGGGGAAATAAGATCAATAGCCTTAATACCAAGTTGATATGAAGGTGAAGTGATCTTGGCATATAAATAAGTGTTAAATAAGTGAGTTTTTAATCATCCTGATGTGGCAGTTAACATTGCTAGTCTTTTTAATTGTAAGTACAACATTAGTTTTTTTGACCACATGAAATGTCATTTACTGTACAATCTCACTTCTTGTAATAAAACTGATTCCCTATCTGCCTGCATAAATCAGTTATTTTTCTTGCAGGAGTTGTCATATTAGGTAGTGTTAGTTTTATACTACTAGTATCTTCAATGGGCATAATATTTTATATCCAATAAACTAACCTTCATTGTTAATTCTTAGAGTTATAATCCCCACAGCATCGTTTATAGAAACTGATTAACATATAGTAATTGAATGATAAAGCTCTTGTGTCTGACCAAATGTTTCTTAGAAAAGCATTAAAGTGTGGATTTAATTTTTTGCCTTCAACTTTTCTGTCTGATTTTCTTCAAAAAAAATTTGTATGCTAATGTAATCCTGAACAGCATTCAATGATCAGAATCCCAAAAATGAGCAGCCAAGTACCCCTGCACCTATCTTAATACATGTTTAGGTTTTAAAGATGTTGAAGGTTCCACCTGTAATTATTGCCAAAATAACTCATAGGTACAACTGAGATCCTCAGTCCCTTCCTACTCAAAAACTTTACCTGATGAGCTAAATGGAAAAACTATTATCTTGCTTCCATTCCTGTTTTGATGAAGCGTTAACAAACAGAAGAACGGCCAAAGAAGGAAAGATTGATTGTTACAGTCCTTGTATAGGTGACTCAACTAATCTAGGCTTTCATGATATAAATTGATATTGATAAAACTCAACTGGTGTATTGTGCACAACCTTCCCCATCATGAAAATAATGAAAGATGAGTGGTAATAGGCCAGTGACTGGGGTTTTGTGAAATCGCTAATGTATCAGTTTCTTCAGATCAATTTCAGTCCATCAAAAGGAACAGAGACTTCTAATGCCTTTCCTTGCCACTATATCAACTTATATAGACTACTAAGAAGCCCTTGTATTTGTATTCATTAGTAGTCACAAAACATGATACTTGTCTTTTCAATTTGTGTTAGGAAGTACCTATGCCTATTCTCAGCAACAATATCTATGCCGTTTCTGAGCCTTAATTCTGTTAAGTTTTATGTTTTGCTTATTGCACTAAAAAAAAGTCCCAAACAAGATACAAAGTTTATATCAATATTTAAAAACAAAATTTATTCCTGATAGTGTTAATGTTTATTTAAAAAAACATTTTTCCATAAAAATATTACCTACATTAGCTTATTCATTTGGATCATAATATAGAAATGATCTCAGATTATTTCCCCTGGAGAAATGACATTGTGGAGTGTTTAAGGACGCGAGTTCTGGAGGTAGTTCGGAGTTCAAATTTCAAATCTTTGCAGTTGTACCTGTTGATTTAGCCAGGTTACAAAAATCCCTCTCAGTCTTGGTTTCTGTCTCTTTAAAATAATGCAATGATAGTATCTACTTCATAAGATAGTTTTAGGGAGTGATATAGTACTCACAAATATCTAGTGATATAGCACTAGACTTGACATTATGGGGTGTGCTAAATAAATGCTTGCTATTACAGTTTGGCTTATTTGTTTTATATATTTATTTATTTGTTTATTATGAGTACATGTTTGTAGTACATAATGTATCCTTGTAGGGAACTGGTACATGTACATAATATACCTTAATTCCTTTTTTAATCCCCTTTTCCTTCTCTACCTCCATTCATGTTGTGATTTCCTTCTGTTTTTGTACATATTTGGAATACCTAATATATTTACGTGTACATAACTCATCTTAATTCCCTTTTTCATCTCCTTTCTTTCCTCTCCATCTCCCTCTCTATCTTTTGATCTTTTTCATTTTTTAAGATGATCTACCTCCCTACTTCCTATCATCTCATTTTAAATGTTTTGAAAATGTATTAAATTGCTGAAATGAATCCTCATGAAGAGCTCCTTTTTACTATTTTAGTCTGCTTTAATTTTTTATAATAAAATGTCAGAAATAAAATTATTTCTGCAATTGATCACTTGAAGGATTAGTATTTCCAGTGTGGACCAACAGAATCCAGGTGTTGATTTTTGCTGATCTGCATTATTATTAGTGACAGTTATTTTCTAATACTGCTGAAACTACTATATCCTTTTTCTGTAACAGTTCTCTATTCCACTTGAAATTGTCTATAAATTGCTTGAAGATATTTTGAGGATATCAGTTCAAAATGAATCTTGAAGTCAGATTGTTTGAACAATAGTAATCACTGTGGAAGTGAATGGATTTGATCTTCAAATGGATATCTTGGCCTTGAAGTTGGTTCATGAATTAGTTTGCAGTAATGTTACCTTAAGGAGCACAAAAGTGCACACAACTAATACTGCCAAAATCACTGGCCTACATTATTCTGACTTTAGAAATATTTTTTTTTCTTAAGAAAGAATAAAATAAAGTATGGAGTGTTTGAATATAGGTGAGGCAGTCACAAAAACTTTAAATTAATAGCATCTTAGCTACTTACTAATGGTGTTTAATGGGATCAGGTACTTTGGCCTTCCTGTAGCTCAGGTTTCAGTATTTAAGAGGAAGGCAAAAACTGATGCTCTATAATATCTTTCCTCTGTCTGACATTCTGTAGTTCTATCCCTAAAAGAGTTTAGTTAACATGGAAATCCTGTCTTATAATTTACCTGCTGTTATTAAATAAGCTATGCTATATGTCAATCAAAACAGAAATGGGAAAACTAGGGCGATGACTGAAACTGAAAGCAAATATGCCTCTAGGTTTTGAAATATTTTCTTGTTACAGGAAGAGAAAATGATTGGCTGAAAGGATGACTATTATAAGACCATGTCTTAATTTTTGAAGTGGAAAATAAATTTGATTTTTTAATCTCTAAATATTATGGCTAAAATTTAAAAAGAGAAAACTGATATATGTAACTACTTATTTCAAATGATTCTACAGATCACTTAAGGAACATTTTATCTATAAAAAGCATATTGATGCATAAACTATTGAAAACATTTGTTATCACTCTTGATCGGCTAAATTCAGTGATTTTATGAATTAACATCACAATGATAATTTTTTCTCCTTTCACCATCACACCTATGAAAACAGCAAGTATCTCAGCTCCACCCTTGTCTTTTAAATAGTCCTCTAAAAAGTATAGAATATTTGGTGGTCTGCTTTTTAAAACTTCCACATATTCATGAAATACTCTTTTGTGCATATGTTTCATGATTTAAAAAAACCTTAATATCTACCTTCATTATTGTCCCTCTAAATTCTCTTAGGCTTTGAGAAGTGCTGTAGTGGCGACAGGGTAATAAGAGGATAGCTCCTTGCCAGTCCCCAGTGTAGAAGCAGCAGAGGTATCAATAGTAAAGTCCAGTGTTGAGAGAACACATGTGCACGACCCTGCTAGATATCAAAGGCGTATTTATTTCAATGCTTATAGTCAAAGTTAGATACTTACTTTTTTTCCCTAAGTGCACTGATCAGAATGTGTCAAATTGAAATTGTAGTATGTGTATGTGCGTTATAGCGTGGAAAACAAAAAATAAATCTGATTAAAAGCAACCTTATTTCCAAAATTTAGTTTCCAGAGCAGCTTACTCTATAGTGACTTTTTTTCTTCTCTTTTTGTTTCTTAACTACTTTTTGGTCAATGAGATGAACAGGAATACTCAGACAGCTTAATCTTTCATATACTTGTATTAGCATACTACATTTTTCAATCTTCACTAATTCTCAATTTCTAGCTAAAGCTCTGTAAGACATGTTTTGATGTGAATTTAGGATTGTTGAGGCAGAAGCAGAAAAGTATTAGAGATAAAGATCTATTTACTATGTAAATGGGTGTGTGTGAGAATGTATGTGTGTATAATTTTCCTTTAAAAATAGGCTATATGATTTGTGTTCTTTTAGTTTCTTGATACTATCCCTTTCTCTAGTTTCTTCCTGTTTTAGTCTCTCTATTCCTAAGACCAGTGGTTCTTAAAAATTGATTCCATCATACTATTTTATTGTTAGGAACTTTGCAGTATTTCTACACTACAGGCCACAGTTAAAGTCCTAGTTGTATTTATAGCAATAAGCAATTTGCTCTCAAACTAGCTGATGCTTCTTTTTTTCTTCCTAAAGTATGTGTATTGTCTGCTTCATCTAATTATATCTAAATGTTCTTTGCTTTCTAGTGCTACCAGAACCCCATTTCACATGCCATCTTCTCATTCTCTCCACACCTCCACTTTTACCCTTTTTAGTTACTGTGTAGGTGAAAGAACACTGCATGAGTTTAAGTTTTAGATCCACCACACAGTAAAGTAATAATCTGTGGAAGTTAATCATTTAAGGAAACACTGGAATGTTCATCCATAAAATACTTAAATGGTTAAATAAATATCAAGATATTCATTGTATTTATTTTCTGTGTATTTTTTTAATAATTAAGTTTATTGGTACATTTTAGGTATACATAATGATCTCATTCACCATAGAGAATTTGTACCTGCACATGTTATATCTTGATTCTTATTTTTTCCCATTCCTTTACCCTCCCTCAACCCTTCTTCCCCTCCTTATCTTCAACAGCTTTGTTTCCAATTTTTCCTTCCTTTCTCCTTTTTCACTTTCCCTTCCTTCCTTCCCCCACCCTCTCCTTAGTTCACTTTCCTATTTGAAAATTTTCTTCCTATTTCCCAACATCTATTATACATTTGGTCCTCATTTACACTTTAAGTTGCTCACACCAGAGAAATAATTCAGTATTTACACATGTGTGTATGATTTATTTTGATTAAGAGTATGGTCTCAAGTTGCATCCATTTAGCTATAACTGTCTCAAGTTTATCTGTCTTTATGGTTCAGTTGTACTCTCCATTGTATAAAAAATAATCTTCATGCATTCATCGGTTGATGGACATTTGGGCTGTTTCCAAGTTTTAGCTATTATAAACTGTGCCGTTATGAACATGAATGCACATATATTGCCATGGAATGATGCTTTTCATTCTTTCAGGAAGATATCAAGAAGGGTAATAGCTATGTCAAATGAAACCTCTTGTTTCTGTTTTTTGAGGAATCTCTACACTGATTTCCACAGTGGTTGTACCAGTGTACACTCCCACCAACAGTGAAGGGTTCTTTTTTCCCCAATGCCATGTTAGCATTTGTTATTGGTTGATTTCTTGATAACAGCCATTCTTTCTAGAGTGATGGAATCTCAGTGTTGCTTTCTCTTGGATCTCATGAATGACCAGTGATGTTGAACATTTTTTCATATATTTATCTGTTCTTTCTACTTCTTCATTTGAGAAATGTCTGTTCATTTGAGATGCACATTTTTGTATTGAGTCTTTAAATTTGGGGGATTTGATTTTTTTGAGTTCTTTGTATATTCTAGATAGTCTTTTGTCTGAGAAACAGCTGGCAAAATTTTTTTCCCATACTGTGGGTTGTCTCTTCATTCTTTCGGTGGTTTCTTTTGCTGTGCGAAAGCTTTTTAATAAGTTGAGATCCCAGTTGTTGATTCTTTGTGATAGTTCTGGTGTGACTGGAATTTTGTTCATGAAGTCTTTGCCAACATCAATGTCTTCAAGAGTTCTACCTAATCTATCCTTCCAGCAGATTTAGTGTTTCTGTTTCAATATGTAGATCTTTGATCCATTTTGATTTTAGTTCAGTGCATGGTGAAAGATATGGCTGTAGTTTTAATCTTTGGCAAGTGAAAAGCCAGTTTTTCCAGCACAATTTATTAAAGATACTAACTTTCTTCCAGTGAAGATGTTTGGCTCCTTTGTCGAAGACAAGGTGGCTGGGTATGTCTGGAGTTGTTTCTTAGTCTTCTAATCTGTTTCTTTGATCCTCAGGTCTGGTTTTTTGTTTTTTGGATTTTTTTTTTTTTGGTACTGGGGACTGAAGTCAGGTCCTTGTGCTTGCGCAGCAGGCAGAGAAACCACTGAGCTAAATCCCTGGTCCCCCCCCCCCCCCCCGCCGCTTTTGCCAGTACCATGATGTTTTTATCACAATAACTCTGTAGTAGTTTCAAGTGAGGGATTGTGATGCTCTCTGTCTTGCCTTTGTTGCCTAGAAATGCCTTTCCTATTCTAGGTCGCTTCTGATTCCAAATGAATTTTAGGACTGTTTTCTCTAATTCTGTGAGATATGCTGTTGGAATGTTGATTGAGATTGCATTAAATTTGTATAACAATTTTGGAAGTATGGCCATTTTCACTATATTGGTTCTTTCTTACTAAGAACAGGGATATTTTTTCATTTTCTGATATCCCCTTCAATCACTTTTTTCACACTACTGTAGTTTTCAATGTATAGGTCTTTTACTTCCTTCATTAGATTAATTACTAAGTATTTAATTATTTTGTATGCAGTTTTAAAAGGTGTTGTTTCCCTAATTCCTCTCTCAGTGAGTTTGTTATTCATGTACAAGAAGGCTGTTGATTTTTGAGTGTTAACTTTGTATCCAGCTATGAAGTTGAATTTGGTTATTAAGTCCAAAAGCCTTTCGGTGGAGTTTTTGGGGCCTTCTATGTAGAGTATCATGTCATCCACAAATAATGATAATTAAACTTCTTCCTTTCCCATTTTATTCCTTTTATTTCTTTCTCTTGTCTAATTGCTGTGTCTAATGTTTCCAGAACTATATTGAACAAAAGTGGTGACAGTGGACATCCTTGTCTTGTTTCTGATTTTAGAGTGAAAGCTTTCATTTTTTGTTTATTTAGTGTGATGCTGCCTGTTGGTTTCTCATAGATGGCTTTCATCAGACTGAGATAAAGACTAATTCCAATTCCAATTTTCTGCAAGGTTTTTATTTATGAATTGGTGTTGGGGACTTTGTCAAATGCTTTTTATGCATTTATTGAGAGGTTCCTATGCTTTTGTCCTTGGCTCTGTTAATATAGTGTATTACATTTATTGATTTGAATATGTTTAAACATCCTTGCATCTCTGGGATGGATCCTATGTGGTCAAAGTATATAATCTTCTTGATTATTGGCCACATTCTGTTTGCCAGTATCTTTTTTTTTTTTTTTTTTTGAAGATTTTTACATCTAAGTTCATTAGGGATGTAGGTCTGTAGTTCTCTTTTTTGGTTAGATCCTTCTCTGGTTGAAATCAAGGTAATGCTTGCTTCCAGGAATGAATTTGAGAGTATTGCTTCCCTTTCAATTTCATTAAAGAGTTTGAGAAGTAGCAGTATTAGGTCTTCACTGAAGTTCTTGTAGAATTGATCAGTGAATCTGTCAGGGCCTGGGCTTTTCTTTGTTGGTAGCTTTTTAATTACATCTTCAATTTCATCGACTGATATTGGTTTATTTAGAATTTTTATAACTTATAGATTCAGCTTTGGTAATTTGGTATCTAGGAATCTGTCTATTTCTTCTGTGTTTTCCATCTTATTAGAATACAGATTCTTGAAGTAGGTATTGATGATCTTTTGGATTTCTGCAGGATCTGCTGTGATTTCACCCTTTTCATTCCTATTTGCATGGATTTGAGTCTTTTCTTTCCTTTTTTTTTTATAAGATTAGCTAAAGCTTTGTAAATTTTATTTAATCTTTTAAAGAACTAACTTTTTGATTCATTGATTCTGTGTACCACCTCTTCAATTCATTGATTCTTTGTATTGTTTTCTTAGTCTCCATTGCATTCTCTCTGTGTATTCTTGATTCCTGGTCTAATCCTGATTTTCTCCAAAATTATGATTCCTTATCTCTGCTTGTACATTATTTCTACACAATGATGCAGATTTATGTTTTCTTACATTCTTTGAACTCTGTGCATTTATTCTGGAGTAATCCATTGATCTTCTTTGCACTCTACCCCATAACAACTTTGGGTGACCTCTTTCATGATCTTGAAGGTAAATAGGTCTTTCTAATTATGGATGTATCTTCAGAGTGACCTATAAAACATTTGAGCTGTTATCATATTTATTTTCTGGTGAGTTTTATTATTTTTTCTATCTACAGTGCATATGTATTTCATCTCAGCTTTGAATTGGTTTGAGAGTCTGCCAATTTAAAAAGTTGAGAAATACTGTCACACTATAGTGTTAAATTTGCATTTGGATTATCAAGAGTGAACTTACTTATCTTTTATGTGTTTAAAAGCTATCTGCTTTCTGTTAGCTCATAAGCTTTGTCCATTTTCCTATTTTCTTTATTTCAAAGAACTCTTTACATATTTAGGCAATTAGCTCTGGGTGATATGTGACATAAACTTATTTTCCAGAGTTTTCATTCATCATTTTTTTTGTTTTGTTTTGTTTTGTTTTGGGTACCAGGGATCGAACTTGGGAACTTGCGCTTGCAAGGCAGGTGGTGGAACCACTGAGTTAAATCCCCGGCCCTCATTTGTCTTTTGATTTTGCTTATGGTTATTTTTTTTGCTATCCAAAAATATTTAAATTATGAAGCATTACATTTATCCTCATAAATTTGAGCTATAATTAGAAAAAGTTTCTTGTCTTCAAGAACATAAGATTTATACATTTCTTTTTGGAAAAGAAAGACAAATGGATAGACATATAGTTTTTACCTTTATTTTTAAAATTTTTATTTTATTAGTACTTGTTTGCTATATATGATTGCATTCATTGTGGGGAGTTGCTACATGTATGTGCATAACACATCTTAACTCTTTTTGCATTCCAGTTTTATCAGTTGACTAACAGAATATTGTTGGTTCTCTGTATTCTGTGTTGGTAATATGGAACCAAGCATTTGATCTCTATTCCATGACAGCTTCGTGTGGTAGCTGGTGATATATGTATTTTAGAAATAAAGGAACTGGAGCTCACATAATTAGTGAGAACCTGAAATAAAAGAGAAATTCAGTTTAAATTCAATTTTAACTCTGAAAGCTAGTGCTTGTGATTTATCATATACCTACAGACATACATAAGAAATTGTAATATATGCAGTGTAAATAAAAACTATCTAATTGTCTAAACTCTGAAAGAATTAGGAACAGCTACTTCAATCCATAATTTTAATCAAAGGAACTTCTTGTAGTATATTTTATATTTACATTTTATATTGTATATTTTAGAGATTTATGAATTTGAGTAATTTCAGCTTTTACATGTTCCTAGATATTTTAGTGTCTAAAAAGAGAAGTATTCTTTCCTAGACGAATTGTGATAAAAGTAGTTTACAGTTTTACCGGTTCTTCCTGGACTGGAATATTGTCTTTTAAACTCATCAGTGTTTTGGGACCTAAAGGAAATGCAGAGATGGACTCCACTTCCCTCCCTACGCTCACCTCCCTCAGACTGGAACTCACATGCCCAACATGGTAATATGTTTAGATATGTTACAGATGATAGGCATAATTAATGACTAGGGATATATGGGTTCTTGTTCCCAATTAGACTCATGATTGTGAGCAGAGAAAGAGGTAGACGACTGTTTTTTCTAATATATTATCTGCATATGTCTTTGACATTTCAGCAATTATTCTTGAACACCCACTATATGCCAGGAACTATTCTAAGTTGTTAGCAGTGGATAGTAAATAAATATTCTGTAAGTTCCTAAACTTCAAATAGGTAACAAAATTATAAAGAAGTATCTAAATCCCAAACAGAAAATTAGCATTTGGCACATACTATGTCTAGTTAGAGTCCACAAACACATTTACATAAACTAAAACACCCCCTGCTAAACAAACTAATGTCAAAGAAAAAAATGCTCATTATATGCATTGCAGAAGCAGAGAAGTGTATTGTGCACAATTCATAACTTTATATTAGTATATTGTGTACTTTACCATTGTTGGACTGATAAACCTTTACTATTCTTAGACTGATAAACCTTTAGTAGACAGCAGTGGCTTTATAAATCTTAGCAGTAGTAGCTTAAGCTAATCGCTATCTCATGGGATTTAGCATTCTGTATCTGGGTTCTACAGGCAAGCATCATATAAATTTATTGCCAAATGTGTGATCTGGGCATTGTAAATGCCTCAAGGATAAGGCTTATCCGGGAGAGAAATAGCCTTTCCTGTACTAAACACTCTTCTACAGCTGGTTATCTAATCACATTCTGGGATTTTATTGTTATTTTGGGGATTTTTGTAAGTTTTTTGTCTTAAGCATTTTTCCCTTTTTCCAAGTTTTCATTTTTTTATTGCTCGACTATCAAAGTGGTAAAATGCAGACTTGCAGAAACTGTTTTCATTTCAAAAACAGCAATTGTTGGTATAAAATTCCTCCATGCACAATATTTTGGAAGCCAGATGTCAGTACCTTCTGACTTTTCCATATAAGAATTTAAGGATGTGTTATGAATCTGGGATTTGGGGAGAAAAATTAAGGAGTAAATTTAATTTTAAATTTGATACATGAGTTATAATTATTCAGGCAGTTGGTCCAGGGGCATTATTAACATTTCTCCTTGTGACCGAATGTTCATTATGGTAGAATTGTCTCTCTATATATGGTTTCCTAAGGCAAAAACAAAGACTAGAACAACTTAGTTATACCCATTCTTTAGAACCCATTGAGAACCAGACCTCATAAGAAATTTTGATTAGATCAATATCTCTATACTGCATAGATGTAAAAGGAATAATATTTGTCCACCCATCCCAGAACTCAGGACCAAAGGAAGCATAATTCACATTGATATTACTGGAAACTTTACTGAGTTAGCAATAAATTGAAAATAGCCACTATTTCAGTCAATAAAGAGCTGGACTATTAGTTGTGTATTGTGTAGTGTAATTAATTGTTAATTGTGTTGCAATTTAAAAAATTGCAACACACCCTTTGAGGCTGAGGCAGGAGGATCACTAGTTTAAGCCCAGCCTGGGCAACTTAAAATTTCTTTCTTAAAATTAAGAGCTTTGTACATAACTCATTGTGAAGGCCTTGTTTCAATCTTTAGTACCCCTCTCCCATATCACTAGATAAATCTCTGTGTAATGAAATGAAAAGACAACCCTGTTAGAAAATTAATTTATATTTGTAAAACCATGCATTAGTTTGTATATCCTTAGAAAATGTCTAGGAGGATGCACACCAAGCTGAAGTTAGCAAAATTTTGAGTAGTAAAGGAGTAAACAAAATGTTCGCCTTTTACCCATTTAAAAATCATTTTGGTTCAATATTTTTAAATTAAGAAAATAAATAAAAATTGCAAAAAATGTTCAAGAAAATATACTGAATGAAGGTTTTTGACCCACCAGTAGTTAAACAGAGTTCATATATGTAGCTTAACAGAAGACTGTTAAGAGGACAGGAAAAGGAGAACTATACCTGATAGATTTAGATGACTGCAAAGAGGTAAATGTTAAACAAATTTAAAGCAGCTATAGCAAATGATAAATTGGTTTTAAAATAATGCAATTTAGTGATTTGAATTAGTCATTCAGCATAATGATATAGGTAGTTATTATTCTTACAACTGTTAGTAGCTTGTTTGAATGGCGATAGTAGGATATATTTTTGCTATATGCTCTATCCTCGGTGTGAATTAAAGTATCAAGGAAGCCTTGACTGAGTCCTGCCCTGTCTCCTGTCCTCCTCTCTCTGCTATGTTTTGGAGATAATAGGTTGTAATCAGACACGCTGATGTTCTATCCTAGGTTAGCTGGAGATAATCTTGGTGATAAGAGGGAGGAGAGGGGTGAAGCATTTCTCCATGGACCATCTAAAAGTTGAGTTGACTAGTTGGATAATTAAGTAGCTCTGTAGTTTTAGCAGTTATGTTTAATTGAGTGCAGCTGTCATCTTCTACTCTGGCTACTGTGTTGTGCTGTGAAGATTACAATTACTTATATTTCCAGCACATCACTTCTCTCAGGCCATTCAGCTCATTTTGTAACCATGGAATTGAATTTGCTTCTAAATACCAAGCAACAAATTCTTTTCTCTTACTTAAAGAATCTCTTTTCTTTTTCCATTTATGATATTTTCACTTAGCAATAAGATGACCAGCTGCCCTAGTTTGCCTCAGGCAGAGGAGTTTCCTGAAAATCAAAAATATCAGTGCCATTACTCAGAATGCACTAAATACAGACTTTTTTTTTCTTTTGGTACTGGGGATCAAACTCAGGTCCTTGTGCTTGAGGAGCAGGTGCCAGAACCACTGAGCTAAATACCTGGCCCAATACAAACTATTATTATATTGCTGTCCTTATATTTGGGTTTTTCATATAAGAAAAACCATATATTTAAGTTTGTGTATTTGATTTATTTCACTTAAAATTATGGTCTCGAGTTCCATCTATTTTCCTATCGATGATCAAGTTTATCTTTATGGCAGAGTAGTACTCCATTGTGTAAAAATACCGTATTTTCTTCATCTGGTCATCTGTAGATGGACATATAGGCTATTTCCAAGATTTAGCTATTGTAAATTGTGCTGCTGTAAACATAGGCATTCATATATCACTGTAATATGATTTTTTAACTCTTTTAGGAAGATTGCCTAGAAGGGGAATAGATAAGTCAAAAGAAATTTCTGGTCTTAGTTTTTTGCGGAGTCTCCATACTGATATCTAGAGTCTCAGGAAGTAATTCGGGCTGGCCTTGAATTCACTATTAGCTCAGGCTGCTCATGGAAATCCTCCTGCCTTAACATCCTCAGTGCTGGAATTACAGGCATGTGCTGCTTCCCCTGGCTATGATAGCCATTCTTTCTGGAGTAAAATGGAATGCCAGTGTTTGTTTGTTTATTTGTTTGTTTTTCCCTACTGGTCAAAGATGCCAAGCACTTTTTTGTGGACCCACTGGGCATCTGTATTTCTTGTTTTGAGAAGTGTATATTAATTTCAATTGCCTAGTTTTTGATTGTGTTTTTTATTTTGGGGGATCAATTTTTTTTTACTTCTTTCTGTATTCTAGACATTAGTCCTCTGTCTAAAGAGTAGCTGGCAATTTTTTTCCTATTTTTTGTATAGACTATTAACTCTGTTGGTTGTTTCTTTTACTGTGCAGAAGCTTTTTAATTTGATATAATTCCATTTGTTGATTGTTGGTGTTATTTCTTGAGCAATTGAAGTTCTGTTCAGAAGATCCTTGCCTATGCCTGTGTCTTCAAGAGTTTCACAAATTTTTATTCCAGCAGATTTAGTGCTTCTGTTTGTACATATAAGTCTGATCCATTTTGATTTTATTTTAGCGCAAGTTGAGTTATGGATCTGGATTTATTCTTTTGCATGTAGTTAACCAGCTTTCCTAGCATCATTTGTTAATTATACTATTGTTTCTTCAGCTTAAGTTTTTCTCCCCTTTGTCAAAGATTAGATGGCTGAAGGTACCTGGAATTGCTCTATTGCATTAATGAGCCTGTCTTTGCGCTCATACCATACTATTTTTATGATTGTAGCTTAAAATATAATTTGAAATCTGGGATTGTGATGCCTCCTGCTTTGCTTTTGTTGCTCAGGATTTCTTTTGCTATTCTTGTTCTCTTCTGGTTCCATATTCATTTTACCTGTTTCTTTTTAGTTCAATGAGGAATGCTGTTGGTATCTTAATTGGGATTACATTAAATCTGTATACCATTTTTGATAATATGGCCAAATTGACAGTATGGGTTCTACCTACTAAGGAATAAGGTATGTCCTTACATTTTCTGATGTCTTCAACCACTTTTTAAAGAGCAATATGGTTTACATTATAGAGGTTTTTTATTTTCTTTGAGTTAATTGCTAGGTGTTTAATTTTTGTGAAGCTACTGTGAATAGGATTGTTTTACATTTCTTTCTTTTTAATAATTGTTTATAAGTACATTTGTTATACTTCCATTTCTTTCTCAGTGGGTTCATTGGTGGTTTATAGGAATACTATTGATTTCATTTCTGAGAGTCTTTTTTTTTTTTTTTTTTTGAGGTTTGGATTGCTATGTAAAGGATAATGTCATCTGTGAATAAGAATAGTTTGATTTCTTTCTTTCCTACATGCATCACTTTTTATTTCTTTCTTTTGCCTGGTTGCTATGACTCAGTTTTCCAGTACTACTTTGAACAGAAGTGCTTAGAGTGGACATAGCTGTTTTGTTCCTAATTTTAGAGAAAATGCTTTCAATTTGTCTCCATTTACTATGTTGTCAGTTTCACGTTTGTCATAAGTGAGTTTTATCAGCTTGAGATATGGTCTTTCATACCAAGTTTTTTTTACTTTTTTTGTTTGTTTGTTTGTTTTTTGAGACAGGGTCTTGCTCTCTAGTTCTGGTTGCTTTTGAACTCACTATGTAGCCCAGGCTGTCCTCACACTCACAGCAATCCTCCTGAGTACTGGAATTACAGGCATGCACCTCTATGTCTGGCTCATACCAATTTTTATCAGGGTTTTTTTTTATGCTGAATTAATGTTGAATATTGTCAAAAGATTTTTCTGTGTCTATTGAGATGATCATGTGATTTTTGTCCTTGTTTTTGTGATGTATTACATTTATTGATTCACTTATGTTGAATCTGGTATCCCTGGAATGAAGCCAACTTGGTCATGACGTATGACTTTCTTAATGATTTGTTGCATTCTGTTTGCCAATTTCTTGTTGAAGATATCTGCATCTATATTATTAAGAAGATTGTCCTGGAGTTTTGTTTTTGTTTTTTTTTGTACCAGGTATCAAACTCAGGTCCTTGCGCTTGCAAGGCAGGAGGCTGAACCACTGAGCTAAATCCCCAGCCCTATAGTTTTATTTTTGTTAAATCCTTGTCCAGTTTTGGTACCATGGTTTATTAGCCAGTGGTTACTAGAGAAACAGACTTAAGGCAAGATAGACAAATATATAAGAATTTCCAAGATTGGCTTACAGTGGCCGCCCACAGAATCAGGTGTAGAAGAGTGCAAAAGGGCTATCTGCACCCTGGAGATCCAAAGGATCTATCCAAAGGCCTGGAGCTCACTGTAGTGTCCCATATGAGTTCATATCAAGAGTCCAAAGGGACTGTCATGGAAGGGTGAGGGTCTATTCTGGAGGCTGAAGAGTCTGCGCTGGACACCAGGAGATGACATCCAAGATGAAGATGAAGGCTGGAGCTCTGCTGAAGAAACAGAAAGGATCCTTCCTTCTTTGTTTCCCCTTTATACCATTCAGATGGCAAGCTGCTCTAGGATGGGTCTTCCATCTTCAGTAAATTCCTAAGCCACACTCAGAACTATGCTGATCTAATTAATTGGGTGTTTCTTTACTCATGTTGAATCACTCAGTTAGCTATCTCACATGGTAATACTAGCTTCCAGGAATGAGTTTTGTAGTATTCTTTCCATTTCAATATCATGGAAGAGTTTGAAGAGCAATCACATTAGATCATCCCTGAAGTTCTGGTAGAATTCTGCAAAGAATCCATCATGTTCTGGGCCTTTCTTTATTTGTAGTTTTCTTGTTTTGTTTTGCTTTTTTGCTTCTTTGGTCATTGTTTGTATTACTACTGCCTCCATTTCATTATCTGATACTGGTCTATTCAGAGTTTTAAAAAAATATCCTCGGTTCAATTTTGGTAGTTTGTATGTGTATAGGAATTTCTCCATTTCTTCTATGTTCTCCAATTTATTGTAATAAACGTTTTCAAAATAGTTTCTTATACTTCTCTGAATTTTGGTGCTATCAGTTGTGATTTCACATTTTCATTTCTAATTACATTGGTAAGGTATTTTTTTCATTCCTTCTGTTAGCCATTTTTTCCCCCATTAACTTTATTGGTACATTTTAGGTATAAAATACGGTTACATTCATCATTGGGATCTTGTACCATTACATGAGTCTCTTGGTTCTTATTTTTTTTCCCCTTCCCTTGCCCTCCCTTCACCCCCTTCCCTATTTGCAAAGACCTTGTTTCCATTTTTTTTCCTCTTCTCATATTTTTTCCTTTCCCTTTTTTCCCTTCCCCTACCCCTCCCAATTCCCCTGGTCTTTTAGACCTTTTCTTCCTGTTACACAATATCAGTTATATATTTTTAAAATTACAATATTAAGATCTAGGAGACATTACCACAGATTTTACAGAATTTAAAAGGATATAGGAAGCATATTATGAAAATCTTTTTTGAAATAAATTTGACAACTTCCAAGAAGTACCTTGGAAGACAAATTAATGAAACTAATTCTGGAGGAAATATAAAATTTGAATAGTACCTATTAAAGAAAGTATATTCCTAGCTTGAAAACCTACCTATATGACAACAGTAGGGTCATAAACATTTTAACTGATAAATTATATCAAACAATTAAAGCATAAAAAAGAAGGAATACTTCTCCCCTCATTTTAGCAACTCAACATTGTGCTAAACCTAAAACTGGATAAAGATAATAGAAAAAAAGTATGAACATAGATAGAAATTTGTTTAACAAAACAAACTATTAGAAGTCAGATCTGGCAGTACGTAGAAAGCGGTTTTGTTATAGGGATGGCAGTGTTGGTTCAGCATTGGAAGATCCACCTTCTAAAGTCATCATTTTAACAGAGGAAAGGAAAAAGCCATATGATCCTGACACTAGTTGGAGAAAAAGTATTGGACTAAATTCTACAGCTGTTCATGGTAAAAGCTATCAGGAGCCTAGAAGTAGAACAGAAACTTCTCAACAGATTAAAGACATGTACTCCATACTTCCAGCGAGAACGCCTTATATGAATGGAGAAGATACAATGCTTTCTCCTTAAGGTGGGGAACAAGGGCAGATATGCTTACTCTTTATCTGTCCATTAAACTTTGAAACCTAGTCCCCACCAAAATGGTCTGGCAACAAAATGACACAACTAGATTAGGATTGGCACGGCAGAAGGAAAGTCTTTATATGTAGATGAAATGATCATCTACAGAGAAAATACTAAGAAATCTCTAGGAGCCCCTAGAACTTGTACTTGAATTTAGCATGATTAGAAAACACAAGGTATATATAAAAATTCAGGTCTGTGTATACTTGCTATAAGTGAAGAATTGGATATTGAAACTTAAAAGTTATGTAGGAGTACAAAGGACCTAGAAAAGTTAAAAACGAAACCAAAAACAAAACTAGTGTTGGAAGACGTTTAGTACCTAATTTTAAGACTTCTTCTAAAGCTACAGTAATCAAGGCAGTGTTGGTGTAAGGAAAGACATATAGATCATTTGAATAAAACAGAGAATCCAGAAATAGAACCACACATATATGGTCCACTGAGTTTTGAAAGATTATTTAACATTAGCATTTTATAGAATATAAACTCAATTCAAGAGCCAAGGAAGAGACAGTGTTTTCAGCAAACGGCACTAGAACACCTGGTATCCATATATAAAAAATTAACCTCAACCCTTTTTTTCCATACATGAAAATAACTTGAAGGGATCTATGAACCTAAATAAGAAAGCCTAAAAGTATACAACTTTAAGAAGAAATTATAAGGCAAAATATTTATGAATTTAGGGTAGGCAAGCACTACCTAGGATACAAAAGAAATGATGTATAAAAGAAAAAAATTGATAAATGAGATTACATCAATATTTAGAACTTTAAATGACATCATTAAAATGAAAAGTAGTCCTTAAACAGACCATATTTACAATGCATATAACCTATGAGCAGAATATATAAAGAATTCTTAGAGCTCATTAATAGACAACCCAATTAAAATGTAGATGTAGAAGATGATAAATAGCCAGTACAGCACAAGGAATGGTGTGCAACTCTAGAATCAGAAAAATACTAATCAGTACAATAATAAGAGTGAATTATACACTCATTAGGGAGATGAAGTTAAAAGTTTTAAAAGCCTTGTCATGACTTTTTCTTTTTGTTGGGTTCTCCCGCTTTGCATTTAATTTGTCACACCCAGTGGATTCATTCTGCTGGGTTTCCTGGGGTTGTGATCCTCATTGTCTTTTCCTAGGGTATTGTCTAAAATGTTTTGGAGTGCCGGTTTGGTATTCATGAATTTCCTGAGGTGCTCTTTATCATGAAAGTATCTTATTTCTCCATCAATTTTGAAAGATAGTTTTGCAGGGTACATCAGTCTGGGTTGGAGGCTGTTTTCCTTTAGGGCTTGAAATACATCACTCCAAGCTCTTCTTGCCTTGAGGGTTTGCATTGAGAAGTCTGCTGTGATTCTGATGGGCTTTCCTTTGTATGTGATTTGTTTCTTTTCTCTCACTGCTTGTAGAATTTTGTTCTTCTGTTGGATCTCTGGAATCCTAACTATTATATGCCTATGTGTAGATTTTTTTTGATTAAGGCTAGCTGGAGTCCTATATGCCTCACTTATCTGTATGTATTTTCCCCTCCTTGGGAAGTTTTCTGCCATCACTTCTGTGAAGAGTTTTTTTATGTCATCTGCACTCTCTCCTGTTTCTTCATTGACTCCAATCAGTCTTATGTTATTCTTCTTTGCATTGTCTAGCAGCTGCTGGATTGATTTCTTGTGTTCACTTACAATTTTAAAGCAATTTTTCTTTTCCTCCTCACTAATTGCAATTTTATCTTCTATATGTGAAATTCTATCCTCACATTGGCTCATTCTTCTGTGCAGACTTTTGATGGAGTTTTTACTCTCTTGGAAATCTGTTTGTTTTTGTTTTATGGATTCCATTTGTTCCCTATATTGGGATTCCATAATGTACTTCAGATTCTCTATTTTTTCATCTGTGTCCTCTCTAGATTTATTAATCATGTCTTGCACCATGAGCAAAATCTTTGCTGTTATCTGAGTAATTATTTCTGATTTCATTTTTCCCAGATCCTCTTTTGTTGCCAGTTCAGAGAGTCCAGGTGGTTGAGAATCAGATTGTTCCATCTCGTTTCCCTTTGGGGTTGATGTACGTGATCTGTACATCTGTTTCTGAGGCTTGTTTATGTGTTTTCTCACTTCCAGGAGGGGGGGTGTGTGCTTCTGGCACCCACATGGCTCACCTTCTCTGTCCTAGCAGCTTGGGATGGCAGCGGGGGAGCTTCCTTTCAGGTTCTGGGACTGGCTCACTTTCTCTGCCCTAGGAGCCTGGGATGGAGGCGGGGAGCTTCCTTCTGGGTGCTGGGACTGGCTCTGTTAGCCATTTTTAACCAGTCACTCTAGTTTAGAATATTGCTCTGCCAGTAGCTAGCTAGGCAAATATGAAACATCTTTGAAGTGACACAGTGTTTGTTGGTATTTGCTGCAAAGCTCTTTGCTAATTTTGCATGAGAAGCCAGAGATAGTAGTTAATTAGGCTACTAGGATTCCAGTCCTGGCTCTACCAATTATTAGGCATAAGAATTTTGCCCATTTGAATTTAGCTCTTTGGCCCCAGCTTTCTCTTCTGTAAGATGGACAGAACAATACTGACCTATAGAAAGTGCTCAGCCAATTTGCTGCTACTCATAGTAGATTCCACTGGTGTCCTTATAGTGATGGTGTTCATAGCTGTAACATAGTCTAGACATTTGTGATGTCATCTTTTCCTAACTGTCCCATTTTAGCTGATTATTTGAAAGGAGGTGAGATTGGTTTATTTCTTCAGTGTTTTCTCTTGTTGATGTTACAGTAAAGCAAATGAGCTGGACAAGGCTGTTTTTACTCCAACCTCACCTATGTTCTCATGGATCACTCACTTCAGAAAAGAGGCACACTGTATAAGGATGATAGCAATACCATTAACTCGTGAACAACTAATAAGAGGAATAATGTTCACTTAGGTATTGCATTATTGTTTTAGAAGCCTGTTTATATCTATTATCTCATTTGATGCCTACATAGACATCTGCATTATAAATTGCTGCTGAAAACTTTGCAATCACTTCTCTGATTTCAACACACTTTGATGGACAGGACTGTGGAGTAAATAGACTACCCACCACGAAGGGCTGTACATTCTAATGAACAAGATTCAGTGCTCTATGTTGTGATTTTTTTTTCCTAACAAGTGAGTGGCAGTTAGGGTGGAGGAGGAGAAGAGCTAATCAATGGATTTGTTTGTGTGTTTCTTGATTTTATTTCTTTCCAGGGCAATTGGCAGAAGGGAAATAAACTGATTGTTAAAATGTTTAAATCTGTACTGAAAGCCTTTCTATTTGGAGTTAGGTTTTCAGAGCTTTTTCTTCTCAATGTTTTTTCACTTCTCTTCAAAGACAGCAAAATATGAATGCTTTTGGAACACATACATGTTAGGGTGCTTATGAAGCCAATGGAGAGAGCATCATCGTATGTAGTGTCTCCCAACACCAAGGACAGTGCAAACAGGCTAAGCAAAAAAATAATTTCCTTGGTTCCAAGGAACAGGGAAAATTGGATATGCTGTCAACTAGATTTTGTTATTTTAAACTCTGGTCGGAAATGACAAGAAGTCTCTGTATGTGTGCTCTAAGGTAGGAAAATACAGATTTTAGGATATCCAGATGTAATGATACAAAAGGATTTTAATGAATATATACATTGATTTTATGTTTGTCTTAGTCATAATTACCTAAGAAACAAAAGTTCATGATTTGTCTTAGATCTGGCCAAAATATAAATGTGCCTTGATTTGAGCATTCTTGAATTCCTAGACATTCAGTCATGAACTTTTCAGCCTGTAAAAATAAATGCAAAAACCCATTTAAAACACTTTGCACCTATAGTTTTATATTTGATATGGTAAACTATCTATTCAAATGCTTTTGTGGTTGAGAACAAAGCAAATATTTATTGTTTGGCATGTTCTAGGTGTGCTTCCAGGGACAGTGAGAGAGGCAAAACATGATTCTTACCTTCAAAGAGTTTGCACATTCAATTTAGTAAAAGCATTTCAAACTCACTCTGTGGTATAGGGCTTTTAGATTATGCTTTAAACATATTCTCACTGATTCCTGATCCTTACAAGGTAGCTGGCCTTGTGACAATGGGTACCTCATTGTTTTCTTGCCCCCGCATTATGCCTTTAATATTCCCTTGGCTTTCTTTTCTTCTTGTTTCCAGTTTCAACTGTTATTAAAAGGTACCCCTAACACTGTGCAGACCAAACCCCGACAACCCCTTACAATGTGGCCTTTTTGCTAGTAAAAACTTTCTGCTTATTTGAAAAAATGATGAGCACTCTAGGAAGAAAGTACTCCTAATATTAGATGTTGAATTGGACATTTGTATAATGTTCTGAGATTGGTTTAAATCCATAAATTTGATTTCCTCCAAATTGGTGTTCAGTCGCCTATTTGCACAGATGTTCCAAGACTTTGAACTGAGCCCCTTTCAAAGACTTGGATTCTAAACAGAATTATAGCAGTTGCACACCTGTGGAAACAGGGCTAGGTGCTCAGATATTAAACTCAGGAAGATGTGCTAAGCTTCTTAAAAGACCCTGTGGGCTTTAATCCAAAAGGAGAATGAGAGAATTTTATGTTTGTATCCTCCAACATGGCCTATAAGTACCACCTTTTCATATTTGACTATATTAGGGGATGGTACACTTTTAAAAGTTAGCTGTAGCCCTTGGCATGAGCTTGACCTCATCAGAAAAACAAGTCTGACATATGGACAGAGAACTGCACAAAACAAAGCCAAGCCCATACTCTGCAAGGGATATTCTTGTGCAAATACACATATTAATTACACCATGGTATTCATCATCTGAAATGGTCTCATCATCCCTACCCCTAATCCTTTCATCTTTACCTTTCAATCTTCATTTTCTAAAGTTCACTGAAAATACCACACTACCCACCACTTATTCTGCTTCCCATACAAAATTAAAAAATTCACTTCCCTAAAATCCACATTATTTTGCTTGAACCTCCCTTCCTCTATTATGCTTACAAGTTACAACATTTTTATTCATTTCTCCTTCCGTGTTTTAAGTCCCTTAACATCAGGGATATTTTCTTTTTCATTTCTATTAGCCCCTAGTGAATAGTACATGCTATGTACTATCATATTATTTCACATGTTACTATGATATCATTTTTTATTAGGTACTGTCATCATCCCTATTTTATTAGAACAAGAAAGTTGAGACAGAGAAGGCAATAACTTTGAGTCATATAAAAAGGTGAGTAAATAAGTACCCTAAAGGTGAATATATAATGAACGGAGAGCGGAGTTTTAAGCAGGTGTGCTCTGAATCACAATGCTTTTATTTTAGCTAAGGTGAGTGAGGGCAGAAAACACAAACTTCAAAGCTCATGGTTTAATGTGAAAAGTATATTTTTTGCTCCTGCAACATATTGATTTTGGCTCTTTGCTCCATGTTATCTTCAAGCCTGGACCCATTTACAAGAGGAAACATTATCTGGAATGTTGCTAGAGGCTATGTCAGGCTATGTCAGCAGAAAAGAGAGAGTGTAGTGAATCATTTACCAATTCTTAAAACTTCTTCCCAGAATTAATGTAAGCTATTTTTGTTCATGCAATATTCGTTGGTCCAAACAACCTACATGACCATACCTAGTTTGAAAACAAGACAGTGAAGTGTAGCACTATAATAATTTATATCTAAGTTCAGTATCACACCTAGATTCAAAACAGGGCAGGGGCCTGGAAGTGTAGCTCAGTGGTAGAGTTTATGCTTAATGTATACAGACAGGGCTCTGGGTTTGATCCTGACATCATCAAAAGCAACAACAACAACCACAGAGTAGAGAAATACAGCACCACCATGTTCCTAGAACATGGAAGCCAGAAGTATGTCTTACACATCAGTACTGGTTACACCAGCAGTGCTGGCCCCTGTCTCTCTCAACACCATTCTACTCTAAAGCTCCATCCAGTTGTAACTCGCTCTTACAGGTGAAAGTTTGCTAAGGGAAGTTGTGTTGATAGATTTCTTTTAAAAAGAAATAATAATAAGAAATAATGATTTTGGTGAACTTTGTAAAAGGACCCATTCAGATTAGAATTGGAAGCAGGGATAGGCTAATACAATAACTAGGGCAAAAACCAGGGGAAGCAAGATAATTGAAAATCTTCAAAGGAAAGGGTTTGGGTTAGGGTCTGAATACTATTGTTTCAGCTTAGTAGCTGAGTAAATGGCCAGGGTTAACTCTGAAGAAACAAAACAATAGCTAACAAAAATAAAAAGTGAAATAAACAGGCTAGTATTCATTTTATTTGTTTCACATATGTTAAGTACTCATTACATGCCTAGCAAATTAGCTAAATACTTTTATATTTTTGTGACATTGTATGAGAAGAAAATATTAGTAAAATCCACTTTCAGCTGAGAAAGATGAAGCCTGAAGAAGCTTTGGTTCCCCTTTGAGACCACACAACTATAAACTTCAAGAGCAGGCATCCACATCCAGTGGATCTGGTTTCTGAGCCTATGTATTTAAACAAAGACTGCTTTCGAAGATCAAACTCACTGTCTTATGGAAGAGCACAGGAAGGATAAAAAAGTAGAATTTAGGTAAATGATGACATTTGTCAACATGAGTAGACTGAGTTTTGCCTCTAACTGGCTCATGTGTGTTATAAAATTTAATTGGTTGCTACTTCTTTACTTCCATAATGCCTTTCTCAGCACTGTAACACAGCAGGTGCTTATAAAAAAGTCATTGAAGTTGTTACAATTTTCATATCTATTAGATCTCTTTTTTATTAGAAGTAGCCAGCTCTATTGCATTAGTTTCTTTTAATGCTTTATTTGATTAGCAGTTTTAATCGAATCATTCTCTCTACATTTTGCCATTTTAGAATAGATAATGGTCAGATTTATGCCTTACAGAAGCTTCTGTATCTTTTTTGGGGGGTGGGGTACTGGGGATCAAACTCAGGACCTTGTGCTTGCGAGGCAGGCGGCAGAACCACTGAGCTAAATCCCCACCCTTCTTTTGTATCTTTTAAAAAAGTGTTTCAAATATAGAAAATTGAATATAGAATTATATCTTATAGGAAATACATATAATTTTGCTTTTAAAAATGGAAATCTAAATTTTTGAGTTCTTTATGAAAACCATATTGATTTTAAATATCACAGTCTGAAATTTTCACTCATTTATGCATTTACTCAAGTATTTCTACTGAGCACTTAAGCACATATATTTCCATAACTATATACATGCAGTATGACAGCAGCAATAAAATTATCTGTACAAAAATCCCAAGGTACAGTGCCCAGCTGATGTAAGTGCTTGAATATCACCAACATATGAATGTAGCATCACTGACATTATCATTATATAGTATTATTAATACTATTCAGTTCTACCCTACAGTGAAAGTCAAGTATCTGATAATTAGAAGGAATTTGAGATTTTTATCTCCATAGGCTCTTTTTCTTTGTTGTACTCTTCCCCAATCTCCAGCACCTGTTTATACGGGATATGGAGGCTCTTATTTCCCATCATTCCTTCCTGTAACCAGGTAGGTCACTAGGAGCCATGTGTATCAGCTTTAACTGGATGAGTACAACAGGCTTACTTGAGTGATGACCTTGATATTCAAATAACCCAGAGAACCAAGGACTAGAATGAGCTACCAGTGATGCCAATTGCCCAGCTGGACTAGGCTCAAAGTGGGATTCTTTAAGGAATTTCTACTCTGACAGAATTCACCTGACTACATTTGAAAAGTGTGTGTTTCTTAGCTTTTGATTTGCGTGTTTCTATTTCTTATACTGACTATGCCTGAATCATATTTTAGTCTTCATTTTCTTATCTCCCTATACCACTAATCTCAACTTACTCTTTAATTTTCTTGCCTTTATTCTTTTTTATTTATTTTTTTACAGTTTAGATTTTTGTCATTTGCCTTCACTCTTTAGATTACTTTATATTCCTATCTTGCTTCAACTCTGTTTTCTTTCAGCTCGGCCTCTATCTCTAATATGAAGTATTTCTGTATTTCTCATACAAATAGAACTTTGCCCAGAATTCCAGGAACTAACTCATGTGTCACCTCTTATCATTCCTAAAGCTATGGCCCTTATCCCAGGTGATTATAGATGCAGTGCTTGTATCCATTCCATAATCCCCCTGAATTCCAGTGGCCAGCTAGAACGGTTTACCAGGCACTGAAAGTGATTCCCGGGATGCAGGACTTTCAGTGTTAAACTGGAAATGTGCATTGCAATCCAGTATAAGCTGATCACCCTACACTAGAGACAGAACTACTAACTGGTTCCAGTTGGGATGAGAAATGAAATCTATCTCCCATTACTCTCTTGCTTTGCAGTGCTGGGGTGCAACATATTGTACATGGTAGGCAAGTGTTACCCCATTGGTTTATATTCACAGATATATTTCCCAGTACTTTTTGAACAGAACTTCCCAGAAGCAGTATCATTATAGGTTCCAGGTTGAGATATGCTAAGTTATTGGTTCCTTTGGCTTTCAGAATAGCTGCAAATCTGGGCCAGTTGTCTTTCTCTTCAAGAAAACTCATCTTTACTCTTTACGTTGATAAATATTGTCATACTGTATATGTTCATTAGTTACTAAAATTTTAACTAAAAGTTTGGAATGTATTGAGTTAGTTCCTAACATGATAGATATATCATATGTAAGCTAACCCACAGATTTGCATGTAGTAATTGTAAGATAATGGATTTTATCTTAAGTCATATCAGGACATTTCCTGTTAAAAAACTATTTTACACTCTATTAAACGGATATGTATTTTACCAAAATACCTTCACTTAAAATACAGCATTTTCCTGGAATTTAAAATGAAGCTAGAATATTGGGCATATTTATGATAGGCTATCATGACATGTTGATGTCTACCTAGAAAATTTCTCTAGCAACAATATGTTTCAGATCTAACACTTATCACTGCATCATTCATTTAGGGTGAGTGAAGTAAAGACATTGGAACACGATTTGTCTGTATATTTTAGTCTTCCTAGGAAATAGATGTCTTGACATCATCTTGATATATATTTTTCATAAATCTCTGATACTGTTTTAGTTTTTATTCATCAACAGGAAATTTTTTTCCTGCCATTCCATTTTGTCTCATGGAGGATGAAACTGTAAATCAATTAAGTTGTGCTGCTGATAATTGTTTTGGGCCAGAAGAGTTACAGAAGATAAATGAAGGTTGAATTTTGTTAAAGGCAGAACATTTGTATTCCACATAAACTACACTGATGAGTTGTAAAGGGAAGTCACTTTCTTGGGGAAATGTACAAATAACTGAGTGTTTCTGTATACCAGAGAACACTTGTATTTCTTCAAAATCTAATTATTAAGGATTCATATGGTGCAAATATTAATTTAAAAGTTCTGTTGTCCTATATTCTTTTTAGTAAAATAAGTTCATGAGTCAATTATGACTTTATCACCATTACAATATTTAATTAAGACATTGTCATTTTACAGCAAACTTAGTAAATTAAATTCACAATCATGTGTTTATTATGAACTTTATAACTCACAAGAGAGAATTGCTAAAGCTGTTCTTTTCAGATGAAGCATTCTTTTCATTTTGATGAGTAGAACAAATCTAAAAGCTAAGTATCAGACGAGTGCATAGTCAGAACTTCATCTCCCTTTTCATAACTCTGTTCTTTCCAATAATTAATCTGTGCCTGTGTCACAGAGAGAGAAAAAAATCGAATTGTGAAATTGCAGTTAGAATATTGGTAAAAGATCTTCTCAGGCCTATGCATATATTTCAAATAATATTAAAACTTCAGTTAAAATATAAAATGTTTTCATTGGCCCTCTATAGACCTTCTTCATGGAACTCAGTTCTGAGCATTCAGGCATAGTTTGGTATAACTTATGCTGTGGAAGAATACCTTTTTTCCTATTGGTACATGTTTACAGTGTACAATGATTACCTTCCTTGTGGGGAGTTGGTACATGTATGTAACATATTTAATTCTTTTTTCAACCTCTTCTGAAATTTATGTGCAAGTAATGTTTTGTTCTTTCCTTTACAACATATTTATTTGATTATAATTTGTTAAAGTCATATAACCATTAGTTTAGTGAGGCAACATACAATTATTTTAGAGTCTCATGATGGTGATATATAAAAAGTATGTATTGCCAGGGATTTAGCTCAGTGGTTTCACTGCCTGCTGCACAAGTGCAAGGACCCAAGTTCGATTACTGGCACCAAAAGAAAAAAAAACGTGTATTGGTCAGGTTTCCTGTCACCAGGACACAATACCTACACTTGCAATTTGAAGGAGAGATTTAATTTGGTTCACAATTTCAGAGGCTTACTCCATGGCTTACTAGTTCCAAGGCAGAAACATTATGGTAGAAGGGCATGGTGATGCATAGCTATTCACTCCCCTTGTTAGGAAAGCAGAGCTCAGGGGAGGAACACCAGAGAGGAAGGCGCTGTGGATCAATGTAGGTTCCAAGCTCACTTTTCCATGACCTACCAGATAAAACCATCAGTTTCCTTCACTAATCTACGAGTTGTCTCTTAATCCAGTCAAGTTAACAATCACGATAAACTGTCACAGATGTTATGAAAAAGTACCTCATCCATTTTAAGAATTGAAGAGGGGATGGAAATAAGTTGGGTTCAGGGAAGACTTCTTGGAGAAGACAACATCTGTGCTCAATCTTTAACTTATGAAATCACCTCAGAAGTGCAGACAAGAAAGGAAAATCATTCTAGGCACTCCACACCCCTGAGGATTCTATTCATCTGCCCAGAATGATTTTCCTTTCTCCTCTGCACTGGTGAGGGGAGTAGCACATGCATGACCTTGCATTCTGTGCTAAATAATTGGGCTTCATCTAATACATGCATGGATAGCCACCATACAATTCTAAGCAGGAAAAGAATATGATAGCATATTCATTTGATTAAAAAAATCAGCCTGAATCTATGTGGAGAAAGGAGTGGTGGAGGAAAGAGGAGGGGAAACATTGTGATTTGCCAGATGACAAATGACAAGAGTATTGTCGATATTCATGGATTTGAAAAAATGTACAGAGTTAAACCAACCACAAAAGGCAAATTAGTTAAATATGAGGAAGCAAGAGAAAAAAGAAAGACCCTTGAAAATTGCCCACTTTGAAAGGTGACTGGGTAGAGGTGATTCTGCCTGAGAACTGGAAAACCTGGCAAGCAGCAAAATTGAGAGTAGACAGACAGAAGGGTGAATTCTAGATTAGTACCCTTTGTAATACCTTAAAACAAATTCTGTGTATAATGAATATACCACAAAATTCTAATGTTTGAGTTGAGAGGACATGTAAAACTCATCAAGTACTAGGGTATCTGTCCTCTAAGAACAGAAGAAAAAGTTAACAAACAAAATTTTTAGTTACATATTATTTGTGAAACAATTCTTTCGTGTCTTAACTTTAACTTCACATTAAATTTCCTAGAGATTTTGGATTTTGCTCATCATCACTGTTGGGGTCGAGTAGCTGAAGGGGTGTTTTTTTCAGGCAAGAGTTCCAAAGAAAAGAAAATGTGTGAGGAAGACATTGGTGCAAGCAGCAACAAAGCTTATTTTCCCAGCAGTCATAGTGCCCTGTCATCACAATCTGAGGCATACTACAGAACAAGAGCTGCATAAGTTTGCATGTCCACACTGCACATGTGCGGTTGATTTATGGTTATATAAGCCCGTCATGTTCCTGCACTAATGAGGGGGTCATGTCTTTTGGGGGTCCTCAGATGCCTGGGCTTTGACTGACATATCTCACAATTGCTCCCAAAATCACATGTCCAGGGTTTATGTGCCCCAGTGCTGAGTGAGTAACTGATGCCAAATAATGATTGTGAAAGGGAAATAGAATGAAGAGTAATGTCTAGCAGCTGAATTGCTTTGAGTGGTTCTGCAATGTAGGTAGTGAGACCCTAAAAAAAAAAAAAAACTTGGCAATTTTAGAAAAAGCAAGGAAGACTTATAGAAGATAATTTGATAACTGAGTAGGGGAAAGCTGGCAGAAACAATTATGGTTGCCCAACATTGTTGCCCAAGCTGGAATGGGAGGGCACAATGGAACACAAAGGAGCACCAAGCTAGTTGCCTGATTTTTAAGTGCCTTGAAACATAAGAGGAATTCTGTAGGAACCAGACTAGGAGCTCAAACCTGACCAAGGAGTGAAGAGGATGAAAAGGAAAGAGACACAGAATGAAGTTAAAATATGGAGGGCCAGGGGGCTCTTGTCTCCCTTCCTCAGAGAGCCCCAGGTGACGGGTGCTCCTTGGCTTTATTCACAGGTACAAACAACTAGAGTTACACAGGATTCATCTGTCTCCCACCCTCCATGGTACCTGTCTGGGTAAACCTCAGGATCTCAAGTGTTTTTACTTTTCCATGCAAGTGTGCCAGCACGTTGGCCTGCCATCTTTCATCTTGGTGCTCACCAAGGAGGCCAGTTAAGCCTCGATCTTTCTATCTGGTCTCCCACAAAATTCAGCTTTGGTATAAAAATAATAAGAATTGTGGTTTGTGATAAGGAGAGGTAGATTGATAGACAGCAAAAGAAAAAAAAATATTTCCTTTCAGCCTTTCTAAATTCCTTTCTTTTCTTATGTAGAGTAATGAAAGTATCCAGGCTTGGCATTCTGGGAGGTGTTTCTTCCCTGCTCCCTCTGTCATTACAGTCATTAGAGGCAAGTCTGTAGAGCCTTATAATGTTCTGCTCAATCCCCAGTTTTCCTTAAGGATTCTCTTTGTGACACATGCTTAAAGAAACCCCTACTTCAAGAAATGTTGTCTGTTTTTCTTGATTCAGACTTGTCAAACATGTACCAGCTCTCTGCATAAATAATGTAAACTATCTTGAAAATCTTAAAATTCAAAGATCTTTATCAATATTTATTAAATTCTTGGGACAAGAACCTAAAGGTAGGAATTATGCTGAGGATGTCAAAGATAAATTGGACTCTATATTTTAATGTGTTCAGAGGAAGGAGTTTGTTGAGTAAATGAAACTAGAACAGAGGATAAATTTATTTTCTAATTTAAATGTGCTTAGGGCATTTTTCTAGGTTTGTTTTTCCAATGAATAACTTTATTGCTCTATTTGTATTTATAATATTTATTGGGTCTTTTCTTTTATGGACTGATTGTTTTCAAATTAAATTTTGTAATATAACTTTCAGTCTATGAATATTCAGCTTCACCATAAGCAATTCCTTTTGATCTTGATATCTTATAATTGTATCTGTTTCAATGTATTTCTTTGTTTGCATGTGAAAATTGATACTACCTACACTGAAAACCCTTGAGTGACTGGGAAGATAGTCTCTTGCTAGGTATAAATTTCTCACATACCACATACCTATTGAGTTTGAATTTTGAGTCAAATATGTTGTTTAATCAACAGTCTGTTAACATTCTCAGAAAAATAGAGACGATGTCTATGTTTGTGAGTTACAGTATTAAATAACTCTATGGTAATTACTCCAGAAAGAAACCTAGAAGTTTTGGATAACATTTTTTAATACTAAGGAAATGAAAGAAAATGTTCTTTTTTATTTCTCAGTTACTTTACAAAGAAAATCATAACCCCATGAAACATTTTTTTCTCTAAACAACCAAGATAATTGGTGTTTCACTGTGTTCTTTCTCATATCTCCCTACTCAGTTGCTAAGTTAAAAAAAAAAAAGCCAATGAACAAATGTTTGTAATAGCTTTTGTCCCAAGGCAATGCAATTTTGACCTTAAATGCTTTATTATGAGGCTTTTGCAAACAGCATTTTTTGTACTGTTAGAAAATAAGATGTTATGCAAATCAAATGACACATGTGAACTAATTGCTTGTTGCTACTTTTAGTGCTTTTCTACATATTCTGTACACTAAGTGTTCAATGATGGTCTAGCAGGAAAGTTTCTTTTATGAAAAGACCTGTTCTTCCTCGTGTTATAAGAGAAAAATCATTATTTAATAATATCATGGCAATCTTCCATTGTCTTTCTTAGATCTTCTTTGTCCCTCACCTTCCATCTGCTTGTTTTGCCCAGATTCTTTCTTCATCTTCTGCTTCCTATTTATTCTTCCTCACAGGATTTTAGTCCAGTTCCTTAAATTATCATTCTGAGAAGGTGATCCCTAGGTGGGCTATATTTTATTATCTTCAGCTGGATTTCCACTCCTGAATTTCTAAATTCACATTTAGCCACATACATCTGAGAAAATCATGGTATCTAAAAGACACATTTAAAACTGAACTCATTATTTCATAATATTTATTTCTCCATCTGCTCTTTCCTATTCATGTTAGCTGTGCCATTGTCTCCCAGTGTACTGCATTTAAACTTGGGACTTATTATTTTTATTGTCCCTCCATCCCCATCCCTAGCTCCAATTCATAAAATCAGTTTCCTAAATGATGAATGTGTTTACTGGCATGCCTTACATCTTTCTTGACCTCCTGTTATTTCCTTCTTTTGTCTATCACAGTGACCTACTGATTTTCCTTCTTCCAGCTTCCCCTCCAATACAATTTATAATGATGTCAGATTAATTTCAGTGAAGAACCACATTGATTAGATTAAGCGTTCTGATTGCCTACCAAATAAATTCCCTTTCAGTTTGCTTCATAGTTTGGCTCTGTGAGCTTTGTGACTTTGAATGTAGAAATTTCTATACCATGATTGATTTCACACTATCAGTAATTTAACATCCAGCTCACACAATTTCCCGAGTATCTACTCATTCCTCATGAGCCTGCTCCAGTCTCCAGCACACACACAAGCCTGAGTCACTCTACTTGAATCCACTCACCTGCCGCTCCCCACTAGGCAGCCAAATGCCTGCCTGTTATTGGTGTAAATGATCTCTAGTCATTTTCTTACGAACCAGATGGAAATTGTTTACTAAGCAGAACTACTGGTCTTTTGATCTTTTGTTTTTCTGTCTTTGAAAGATTTTCTCAATGAATACCAATAAATTGAAGCTTCTTATTTCTTGACTGCCATTTCATTGATTTTTCTTATGATCCTCAGAATTCCTTGGTCCATCTGATCATGCATTTCATGAAGACAAGCTCTGTCTCCCTTTTGAATGTGGGCACAGCAGTATGGGGCTAAACAAGTTGAGCCATATGATGCCTCTTGGCATTGCTCTGAGTCATAGTGCTCTAAGGACCAGCTTTCTTGGGCATAGTATACACATAGTATACAGTGCCTGCTGCACAGAAGAGCCCTATGCTTAAAGCTGAGTGGCCTATGATCATCTTCATCAAATTTTTAATAATTTTGCACTTGAATTTTTGTAAGTGAAGTCTGATAGAATTTTAAAGTTGCCCGAAGCCTGGCTCATGTGTGATCCCTTCTTACCTTGCTTCCTCCATTTCCAGGACTGGTACTAAGCTACCCATTCCCTTGGAGACTGCCAGGTGTCACTCTCACACTGACTACCTCAGACCACTGCCCATGGAAGAAGCCTGACTATGAGTATGCAAACTCTGATGACCCAAAGAAAGAAATAGTGGTCACCACTCCAGCCTCAGGCTGGCAATGCCATGAAACAGTTGGTGGGAAACTCAGCTTGGGGCACTTCTATCCATCCCAGAGAAAACGTTGAAATACCCTCTCTGCCATAGGTTGGTATAGTGAGCCTGTGGAAAGACACACCCGACTCCACTTCCTTACCTCTAGCTGCTTTGCACAGCTTGTAGGCCTCATACCTGGCACAGGGAGACACTGCAGGCCACCTTGGCTTTGCACATGTCCTGAATCATGGTGCAGGGGGTCATGCAAGGATTTGAGTCCACCTAGGAGCATTCATTGAATGATGCAACAATAAACAGCAACAATAAACATAAAAATGTTATTATGAAAAATACAGACAAAAAACATAAAACTTTATAGTTTAGTAACTTTAATGACATTCTCCTTTTCATTTGAATGAGGGGCCCTATGACTTGCAAATTAAGTTTCTCATCAGTCTTGCCCTTTTCATTCTGGACACTTCATGTTTCCTTCATTCTTGCCTCTTCTCTGTACATCTTTTCACAAATGTGCCACTTTCCACCAAGGTTTCGGAAATTTTACCTAAAAAAAGGAACCAGGATGATGCTGTTACAGGAGTGGTTAAGTCTAGGTTTGTAGTCAGACTGCTGGATTCAGATCTCATTTCAACTTATTAGCTGAGATGTGAATGTTGGTAACTTATTAAGCCCTTTGTTTTTTGCTTTAGTTTATTATTCTTACTTTGTAAAATTAGAAGAGACAATTTTTTGTGAAATGTATTGCCCAATATCTGGCATACAAGAAATATTCAAATGTTAGCAGTTTTTATTAGCATGATGACTGTTAGCTTTTGGTAGAGTGATAGTTTTTTGGCTGTATAATTTTAATTCAAAAAGCAAAATTCAGTGCAGTGCAATAATGCATCCATCCCTTATGGCAAAGACAAAAATAAGACCATGATTTATAATTTTTTGAAAATCCTTCAGAGAAAGTTTTGAAATTCCTTTCAACATTGTTAATTTGTTATTATATACTTTTCCTCATGTTCTTATGAGTTTACCATGTGCTTGCTGGTAAATCCTTATATACTGAAAAATCTTCAAACGAAAGTAATGCCTTTGTTTCACTAATCAGTATATTCCCGGCAGCAAGTCTTATATAGCAGATGCTTAAAATATGTATATGGACTAAGTGAATTATCTTTTTCATACTAGGTCAAGCCATATGAAGTTATTGTTTTTGGCATGATTAAGTACTAGAAAAATTTATAAGTCACTTAATTCTTTAGTATCAGAGTAGATTTCTGTAATCATATACCTATTTTAAGGTATTTGAATTAATACGAAAATAAATATTGCATAAAATTTCCTTTACAGTAATGCTTATATGACCTCTATTTCCAAAGACAATATAACTATTTCTGTACCAATTTTTAGGAAAAAATTTTAAAAAAATTTTAGGAAAAAAAAAACAATGGTTAACTGTAATTCACATGTAAGAATATCAATGTAATAATATAAAATATGTTAATTTAATTTTTCAGTAATAATGATTTTGATTTTAAAATGTTTTGTCATTTATGCGTTACTGAGCATAATAGGTATTATTTAAATTTAATTTCATAGAATTTCAAAATTTTTTTGTTTTCATTATATAACTCCATAGCAGAATTTAAGAAAATTCCTGGGATTACTTTTAATTAATTTGTAGAGTTTTATTGATTTTATTTAAACCTAGTACCAATTCTATTTGAAAAAAGTATAATACAGGCAAAATATGGTTACATAAGACTTATAACTGGTTATTGTTCAGACCAATTGAAGTTTACTTTATCCAGTTTGTGATCATCTATGTATCTATATTCATAACCCAAATAATTTTTAAATTAATAAAAGAAATATCATTCATAATAAAATTAAGGATATTTCATTTAATTGATTAAATCATGATTTTTAGCCCTTTCATTTATTTGCATGACTATTTTTTAACGAGAGCTCTATTTTCTTTGAATTTCAAATTCTAAATTTGCCACTACCTTGAAGGAAAAGTCTACCGTATTTAGACCTCTATTATCTGTAGATGGAAAAATGAAGGTCTATAAGCAACATATGTGGCAATATTTGATCCAAATTTTACACCAAGCCAAACGCCAAGCTGTGCATTCATTAAATCTTGTTACTGGGCATAATTTATAATTTGTTGTTACAGTGATCATTACCAATCTTACTTCTCTTCTCAAGGGGAATTTCTTTGAATATGATTTGCTCTCCTGAAGCCGTCAGTCTGTGTGCTTATGAAACAAGATAAAGCTATTACCTTTTGCATTCTTTAGAAGACTGCTCTATTTCATTAAAAATACATGGATATTCAACATTTTTTAAAATGCCTTCATAGAAAATGTAGAAGTTAGGGCCAGGGATTTATCTCAGTGGTTTCGCCGCCTGCCTTGCAAGCACAAGGACCTGAGTTCAATCCCCAGTACTGAAAAAAAAAAAAGAAAGTGTAGAGGTTAGAAAATTTATACAAGACAGCAGAAAGCCCAGAAGTAGTAGGGTGAATAACACATAATGTCTTATGACTGTAAAATTATTTTTAATATTTTTACCATCTTTGCATAAATTCATTATCTGAAAATTTCATGTTGTTCAAGCAAACTGTGTTCACTTGAATTTGGAATGTTAATATTTCAAAAAAGCTTTACATTCCAAAGCCTGCCAGCATCTAACTAGAATTTTGCCAGTACCTTAACTCATTTTCTAACAAAAAACCATCTGATTCAATATATCACAAATTATGACACATTATAGAAAAATATATGTACATAAATTGTAGAAAACATACATAATGAAATAGAGCTGTGTTTTTCTTTGTTTTTTGCCTTTTTGTTTTTGCTTTTCTATCTAGAAAGCATGTTGTAAGTACAGACCTCTGTCATTGGGTGTAATTATAATATTTTTGAGCTTCAATTTCTCTACTATAAAATTAGGTTAATAATATATAATTCACACTGTGGGGAGGAATGTGTAAAATAAGTTAAATAGTGTGAGTTCCTACTATATCCCAGATATTTCCTGAATTCTGGGGATAGGATATGCCCCAAGTCTCTGCTCTTAAACCAAACCCTACAAATGGAATTTCTCAAAAATGTTAATTATCACAATAATCATCCTTTTCTTCCTCTTAAGACTGCTGTATCAGAGCCTAGATGATTAGAAGAAAACAACATATACTAGTGTCACCATTTTCTATTAAATTTGGCTCTATCTTCCGATTACATTTTTAGGAAAACTGGAAATATCAAACATCACTCGGAACAAAGTGTAATGCTGTAATGAAAGAGAGAACCTCTGATCCTAGTTACAGCAGGAAATGCATTTCCAGGCCATAGAGCTAGTAATTGGGGAATATAAAACTGTTTTAAATGTTAATGAAACAGTAAAACATATGAAATATTATATATGATAATCTGAATAGACTAAATAGATACATTTGACTTTTGAAACATGTTGTTTTATAAAACTCATCCCAAAGTCCCTTTAAATAGAGAACTCACCAGTGAATTTTTAAAAATGTTTTGATTCACCAGATGTCCTTTTCAGGGATTGAAATATGTTTATTTAAAAAAATATCTCAATAACATTTAGTTAATTTGAAATAATACCTTAAAGGGAGAAATCAGAACGGTATGTTTGGAGACATCATCTTTCACAACTCAGGTGGTACCATTCAATTTGTACTTCGTAAAAATGATACCACTTAGAACTATGTCATTCAGTGTGGCTCTGTACACGTACCTAATATAAATTTTGAAATACTGAAGTGTTGTCTTTAGAATTCTTATAGTCATCTCCTCCACTTTTATTCCTTTCTTTTATATTATTTTCAGAGTATAGGGCCTGGTTATCCAATGCCTCTTACCTTTGCTTTGAACACGGGATCTAGAATATTCTTGTCTTCCCCTTACGGGAAGGACAGAGAACTTCGTTTTCCCTTTTAAAATAGCCCCTACTGTATCATTTTTCAATAGAGAGAACTGATAAATAAACTCATTTCCCAGAAATTAATTCATTAGCCCCCTCCTAAAATATTCATGATATTTATGTACATAGATATTGTATTGTAAACACAGAGTATGAAGACAGTAATAAAGGTCCCACAAAGAAGCAAATCTGAAAGAGAAGTATTTTAAATATAAGAACAGGAGGTAACTGATATATATACCTTTCTGCTTCTCAAAGTAGACCACAAGGGAGGTTTTGTAGTCTACTTTCCAGTGTGAGGTTGACCCTTTCCTTCAGTTTGTAATATCCAATTGGGTAGTTTAGTGACTTATATGTTACTCACTTCTCCTAGGGTATTTTACCATTTTTGTGTTTTGTATTTGTTTTGTTGTTTTTATTTGTTTTGGGGGTTTTTTTGGTACGGGGGATCGAACTCAGGTCCTTGTGCTTTCGAGGCAGGCAGCTGAACCACTGAGCTGAATCCCTGGCCCTTGTTTGGTTGTTTTTAAATTGTATGCAGGGACTCAGAAAAATTATTCTTTCTTTCATTTTATTCAGAAAAGCGAGTTATCTTGTACAGCAAATGATGTCAGTGTCAATCTTAATGTCCTGTTCTCTTTCCACTTCAAATTCTAGCTGCCAGCCCCTGCATTTATTTGCTTGAGGGGCTTTTCTTCTTTCCAGTAGGATGTGCTTTGCACCCAAATCTATCAAGCTGCAAGTGCCAGGGACTTAATGCCTCTGAAAGCAACTTTCATCCAGTGGCCAGTGGGGACGGGACAACTCTAAGGCGTGTGTTTTACTTTGATTCCCAGTATTACCCAGAGGAATCAAGCTCCAGTTATCCACAATGGAAACTTACTTAATAATGAAAACTCTGTGGGCTGCCATTTTTCTTTTACCAGTGGTTCTTAAGATAAGTTTAAAAATCAATTACTCAAACTCAAATCCTTATCTCAGGTCTACTTTATTCTATAGACTATCTTTCTCTTCAGGGTTACCAGCCTAGTAAGAATATTAAAATAATCCAATTAAAAGTTTCATGTGATAGGTACAGTCCTGCCCAAACAACTTGAAACTACTCAAAAGTTTCACTTAAAAATGTTTTTTGCTATGATTTCCACATTTTCCACCAAATAAATGGTCTAAGGAGTACTTACTGCTCTGCTTATCACTATAAACAGATGCCAATTGTTGAGCAGCATTTTTTGAGAATTTCTGTTTGATTACATTTTATATTTTAAATCAGTTTGATTTTCAAAAGCTCATGCTTCCAAGTTTAATATGCAGTTTTAAAAACTACAAAACTTGCTTCTTTATTGCCTCAGCACTAAAATGCTCTAGTATCTGGCCTATGACTGTCAGACATCTTTCCATAATAGCATTTGCAACAGAAATGTGAAGACTGAGCCAATTTCAAAAAGATTGCACCAGAAAGATGTTTCTCCTGCAGGATTTTCATTATGCTTGTCAAGAGATGTTGTTTTGTCCAGTTAAATCATAAGAACTAACTTTTACCTAAAAGATACTCTTTTCTCTCTATCTCTCAATCCATGGTACTAGAATTCAGATTAGAGTTACTTTGTTAAATGAGTATTTCTTACAATTAATCCAGTTTAAAACACTCTGAAAATGAGACAAATTTTTAGATAAGAGCCACTGATAAGAGACGACTGGTAAAAGAACAAATAACGTTTGGAGATAAACTCATTACAATATGCATGGATAAGTTACCATAGAGAACATATATTGGTTTTTCTACTCAAGAAAGCATACAATTAACATAATTCAACTCTTTAATATATTTTAGCCTACTTCCAAGTGTGTGTTATACATTTTAAACAGGAAGATGGGAAAAATAGTAAGCATTGTAGCAAAGATTATGTGCATGTATAAAGATAAATAAATATATACATACATATTTAGCTCTTCTTTCTGTACGCTATGGGCAAACAAATTATATTTTGCAACTATTGTGATTATCTTTACATGCTGTGCTGAACAAGGATATATTTGCTTTTATGGTCCAGTAAACTGTCTCTTAATATATTAATGGCATATCTACACCAGGTGGATCCCATTAGCGATGAAAATATTCAGAGTAAATTAACTGTCTTACAAAAGATATCTCTCATCCAGTTATTTTTCTTGATGTTCAGAAACCAAAGGACCTTGTCCTATACCATTGGGCTATACAGACATCCTTCTGGGAGTATGTAATGACTTAAAGTGCTCCTGTTGAAGTTACCTACCATCCAATTTTGTTACTCCTCAGAGCATCACCAGGAAGGAAATATCTAGTTTCTGTTAAAAGATTTTCCTATCACAGGCATTTTCCTTTCTTCCTGCACTGACTGGCAAGGGCTGCCTACTAGGTGAATTCCAAATCAGCTTCTGTCCAAGTGGCAATCTCTCATAATGAGATTTTGTCAAAGTGAAGGAAACATGTGGACAAAGCAGATACAACAAATTTATTTCTTTTTAAAATTAGTACATGTTTGCAGTACATAATGTTTATATTCCTTGTGTGGAGGTGGTGTATGTATATAACATCTTAATTCCTTTTTTCATGCTCTTTCCCTCCTCTCTCCTCCCTGCATCTCTCGATCCCCTTCCTATCTGAGAAAGATCTATCTCCCTATTTCCTGTTATCTTTTATTTTGCTTTTTTTTTATGCCTTGGGGTTCTCAGGCAAGAGAAGCCATGAAACATTTAAACTTGTGTATCTGATTTATTTAATTTATCATTATGGTCTTGTGGTGCATCGATTTTCCTACAAATGACTTCAGTTTATCTTTATGACAGAGTAGTACTCTATTTTGTGTAAATATCACATTTTCTTTATCTATTAATCTAATGATGAACATATGGATTGCTTCAAGATTTACCTATTATGAATTGTGCTGCTATAAATATGGGTATGCATGTATCACTATAATATGATATGTTTAATTCCTTTCAGCAGATACCTAGAAGGGTAATATCTGGGTCGACTGGAGTTTCTTCTTTTAGGTTTTGAGGAAACTCTATACTGATTTCCCTAGAGGTTGTACTAGTTTACATTCATTCCCACCAACAATATAAAAGGGTTCCCTTTTCTGCACAGCCTCATCAGCATGTGTTAATATTTGATTTCTTGTTGATAGCCATTCATTCTGGGGTAAGATGGAATCTTAGTGTTGTTTTAATTTGCATTTCTCAAAAGGCCAATGATATTGAATGTTTCTTCCTGTATGCATTGGCCTGTACATATTCTTCTGTGATGTGTCTATTCATTTCACCTGCCCATATTTTGTTTGTGTCTTTTATTCTGAGTCTAGTTTTTTAAAATTCGTATTCTAGATATTAGTCCTCTGTCCAAGGAATAGCTAGGAAAAATCTTTCCCACTTTGTAGGTTGTCTTTTCACCCTCTCTCTTCTTTTGCTGTGCAGAAGCTTTTAAACTTGATATGATTCCATTTGTTAATTCTCATTACTATTTCCTACATATCTTAGTTTCTTTTCTCTCATTGCTAAGACTAAATACCCAACACCTAAAGTTAAAGGGGTAAAGATTTATTTGGCTTGCGGTTCATAGAGGTTTCAGTCCATAATTGGCTAGCTCCAAGGCAGAGTGGCAGAGGGGTAACAGTTCATGGCAACAGAAGACAGCAAAAGCGACAAAAGGCCTTAACAGTGTCTTCTGCCCCTTTTATCCCATCCAAACTACCAGGATTAGGGCAGTGACGAAACAATCACTCACATGAAGTGGTTTAGAACTCACACGCTCTTAATCCCAGCATCATACATTCCAGATTTAGCAATCTCTGGAAAAGAAGCCCTGCTTCATCTGCATGAGGCTTTGAGTGGGGTAGGGGATCTACACACAAACCATAACACTATGCAATACTATGTGTTCAGAAAGTCCTTTCCTACACCTATGACTTAAAGAATTTTTCTGTTTTATATTCTAGCAGTTTATGGGTTTCTGCTTTAACATATAGTCCTTTGATCCACTTTGATTTTAGTTTAATAAGTGGTGAAAGATGTGAGAGCAAAAAGGCTGGGCATGTAGCTCAGTGACAGCGTGCTTGCCTAAGGTATAGATCTAGATTCAATCTTCTGTGTGTGGACAGCCAGTTTTTCAAGCAATGAATATTGTTGGACCCTTTGTTGAAGATCAGATAGTTGAATGTGCTTGGTGTTGTTTCTGCATCATCTATTCTGTTCCATTGATCTTCATATCTGGTTTTGTGCCAGCACCATGCCGTTTTTATCACTGTAGCTTTGTAATATAATTTCAAGTCCAGAATTGTGATGCCTCTTACTTTGCTTTTGCTACCAAGGATTCTTTTTGCTATTCTGGCTCTCTTTTGGCTCCATATGAATTTTAGGATTGTTTTCTTCAGTTTTGTGAAGAATAGCGCTGGTATTCTAGGGAGGCATTAAATTTATGTATCAATTTTGAAAGTAAGGCTATTTTGACTATATTGGTCTGCCTATCCAGGAACAGAGGATATCTTTCCATTTTATAATATCCTCTTTGACTTTCTTTTCAAGATAGTTTTCATTGTAGACTTCTTTCCCTTCCTTAGTTAGGTTAATCTCTACATATTTAATTTTTCTTGGTGCTATTTGAATGGTATTTCTTTTCCATTTTTTTCTCAGTGGTTTAATTATTGTTATACAGGAATACTACTGATTTTTGTGTGTTGAATTTGTATCCTTCCAGATTGCTAAATTTGGTTATTAATTCTAGGAGTATTTTGGTGGGCAGTCTTCTATGTAGACCATGTCTCTGAAAATAATGGTTTACTTCAACATGCTGAGAAAATGAAGTGCTTGAGTTCCTCAGTTATGAAATAAGTCTCTGCAAATAGGATGTGAATGTTTGCCCATTGCTTGAGGCTTTCTCACACATAGGCAGCATTACTGATCTGTAACTGATCAATAAGCTCCAAGCTAAGCCTGTGGCTATTATTGTATTGATCACACTCTAAATATCTCAGTTGACATCAAAACAGAATAGATAGGGAACAGAATGAAACCAGAACCAACATCTGTTTTCTTCTAAGTAAAAATTTGCATTTGGCTATAGGTAAATGGACTTTGCAGATATTCTGGAATTTGAAAAAAATAACAAAAACCACGACTGTTATATAATTTTAAACTTTTTATCCTTTTACTATTTTACTTGTGCTTTGCCGTTGAACCATGACAGTGGTTTTAAGGCAGAAAAGGATGAGTTCAGGGTTACCCAAAGAGGTGCAGTTACAACTTAGTCACCATGAAATAAATAGGAAAAGCAGCTAGCCTTGGGTATCTTACTTTCTCTTTGGAAATAGGTATATGCACAATTATGATTCATGTTTACTTTGAGAAGTTCTAAACAGAAGTATGTGGTACTGTGAATAGCATGAGGCTGAGAGGAGGGAATGGTCTCCAGAAAAGACAACGACTATGAATCATTTTATCTGAGGTCCTTCCTTACTCAAGTGTTATAAGTTTACATCTTTCTCAATGTGAACAACCCAACTGTTCTGTTGCAGCTGCATGTCCGTGACTTTAAATGTGATTCCCTCAGTAGGAAAAAAATTCTTGTGTATAGAGTCCATATATTGATCTTTTGATATGACTATTGGGAGCTCACCTCGCCCCATGCTCTGAAGGCAGCTGCAGTCTCTCCTGGCATCCATGGAGTTAAATGCCAAATGTTAACATCTGGGTTCTGAAATCAGATGCAAGTTACTTAGCAGGATGAGTTTTAAATATATGTAACCTGATGGCAAGCAATGGAATTGTAGCCATGGCATCACAAACCACGGGCTGTTCCCCGTGCAAGCATTTTTTATGCAGAACAAACAGTAATTGTCATTTCTGCAATTGCACAGTACCTATCTCCACATACATGTGGACATTTGCTTCTGGAAGTAGTTTCTCAGCCCCATCTTTTACATCGAAAAGAGATGCCTGTTTTGTACAACAAATATATATTTGTTGCATTCAACTTTCTAAACATATTTTGTGATATATGTTTAAATTAAAATCACATGTTGTAAGCAGTTTAATCCTTATAAGTCTCTTAGAAAGTAGACAGAAAATTGTTAGACCTTTGTACAATGTGGAACTGAGATGCAAAAAGATTAATTAATGTGGCTGACTCCATGTTAACTCAGGGTAAATTTTCTTCCCGGAAGGCCACCAGGCCTTCATAGCAATAGACTTCTGGCATCTGTTCTACAGATTTGCCAGACACAGTCAGACATCCATGAATACTGGGATCTACTGCATAATTTGAGGTGGAGCTTTTCTCAACATGCAGTGTTTTGATCATTTAATGGTTAATTTCATGTGTCAACCTCTCAGGGCTGAGGGATGTCCATATTACTGATGGAATTCTATTTCTTTATGTCTGTCAAACTGTTTCCAGCAGAGGTTAATATTTAAATTGGTAGTGAATAAAGAAGTCCATCTCCACCAGTACGGGTAGACACCATCCAATCTCTTGAAGGCCCAAATAGGGAAAAAAAGGTGGAGAAAAAGATGGGCATGGTAGCAGATGCCTTGCAGACTTAGTTATTTAGAGGTGTGGGTGCTGAGGCAGGAAGATTATTTGACCCCAGGAATTGGAGACTAGCCTGGGCAACATAGCAAAAACTTGTCAAAAAAAAAAATGGTTGAGGAAGGGGTGAACTCTCTGAGTTGGGACATTTGTCTTCTCTTTCTCTGATACATCAGTACTTCTAGTTTTTTTTTTTTGCCTGAGGACTGAAAACACAACTCACACCATTGTTTCCCCTGTTTCTTAGGCCTTCAAACTGAACCCCCTCCCCTGTCTCTCTCTGACTCTCTTCCTCCCCCACATTTGGTTGTGTGTGTTTATTTCCTCTAGAAAACCCTACCTAATAAATATCCATAATATTTTCTGTGGAATTCAAACAAGTTTTATACTACAATCTAATGAAACTTCACTGAAGTATGGATAGAATCATGATTTACCCATGAATTGAGAAAGACACTTCACTTTTGGAAAGAAATAAATGTCCAGGGTTATATTTTGCTATTGCAGTATCGTATTAAGCAAGGGGCCATTTGATAGAGCTTTTTACTTATCCAGTCATTTTAGATTGTTGAATGACACAGGTGTTTTCTTTGAAAGAAAATTGGCATCATGCTTTCACTGGCAGGTCTGTGTGTCAAGATGGAATTGGTTAAGACAAAAAACATATTTTGAACACAAGCTTTTGTGTTTGTATAACTTTTTATGTATTATTGTGGCTGCCTCCAACTTCATGGTCTTCCTGTTATTAGCCCATTTGACCTTCCAGATGGCAGCATGTCTTAAAATGGTCAGAGGAAATGACACAGGCAAGGGATTATGTTTTCAATTATTAAGAAACTTCTTCAATGAAAAGACATCTTAAAATGGAAAGAGGTTTTCTCTGAAATTGGATTTCCTGAAACTTGTGTTCTTTTAGTTTTCAAGAACGAAGACAGCAGTTGCTACTTCCAAATATCATTCAAGTAAATAATAAAAATAAGAATGTGGTACAAAAAACAGGCTAGTTTTGTTTGAATGACTCATAGTTTAGTTATAATGGAAGTTTAGTTTTAGAGGAGATAAATAATATGCAGTCACAGAGATGCTTTCAGTGCTGCACATCTGTAAAATATTGTGACTTAAGGTGAAATGATTTATCTTTTCTCAGGATTCCCGGGGTTGGCTGGATTCAGTGCACCAAAATTCTGTTCCATATGGTATAGCTGAGGTCATGCGTACAGTTATGTCCAGGGTCTCTCTCTAAATTGTCTGTCATCATCATTAGGATAGGATTATTATTTTTGTTTTTTACAGCTTAGTGGCTGGCTTTCAAATGCCAGTGGTTGTTAAGGATTGAAACCGACACTGGCACACTCTTTTGACCCTTTCCTTTTGGTCAAATCAAGGCCTCAGCCTCACTCAGTTTCAAAAGGAAGGAAGTAGCTTTCACTTCTTATCCGAGAAATGCCAATGAGCTTAAAACTATCTCCAATTCACCAAAGGAATATAAATTCATTCACCCATTTAAGATGTGAGTGTCTGTATGACTATATATTATTCTCAGTGCTGTAGAGATTTGACTCTTGGGATTATATCTTGTACTACTTATGTTTTCATTTTCTACTCTATCACTGATATTTTTTAGTGTCAGCCCAAGTTTCTTTATACCTCCTTACTCTACTTATTTGTGAAATAGAGGTAAAAATGGTTGCTTTCCATGCAATTAAGTCATTTAATTTTTATAATCATGATGTTAATGTATGTAAAATGCTTAGCAGGAGATAATATATGTGAAGAAGAAAGAACAGTGGCAGGCACACAGCACCTCGTAAGTTAGTTGTTATTACTTTTATTGTTAGTAAAAAATGTGCAGCTGAGGTGGCTGTGCTTTATCTATTTAATGGCAGATTCTGTCTCAGGAGTAGAAGATAAAATTACATTGTGATATATATTTTTTATAAAATCAGGCAAAGATTTGCATGAAATAAAATAGATTTGCTTTTTTATTACATTCTCTGGAAACATCATGCAAGCAAGTTACATGGATTTACAGGATTTATTTTCCATTCTCTGTTCTCTGAGCTCCAGTTCAATTACTGTCATGGAACTTCATGATTGGACACCCCCTCACCTTCTTGAGTCTCACTTGATTTTCCCTTATCAAATTCTGTAGTCCAGGAATATCAGATCACTTGCTACCACATTTAGTATAATGTTCAACACTTCTGTCCCTTTATATGCACTGTTTGCAGTTCTAGAATGTGCATAGCCTAGGTATTATCTGCCCTTTCTTTTCTATATTTTCTGTTTCCTTACATCTCTCAACTTACTTTTGTTTTTGTTCCCCCAAACAAAATATGATTACTTCTTTTATGATTACTTCTTTTATAAGACTTGATTATACTTTTAATTTTCTATTAATTTTCCATAACTTCTCTAAGCTGAAGGACATGTAATACAACTTTCTTGGCTTCCCAATCTCAAAACCTAGTATGGTGCCATAAATGTTGTGCATACATAGTTATGTAAATAGAATTTTTAAAATGTATTTTTAAAATGTATTCTTCTTCAAAGAAGCCAGAATTTAAAACACATTTTTTGTCACCACATTTACACGTCTGTCAGGATTGCCCTTGCAAAATGCAGTCTTTTTAGAATATCACCTTTGGCACTTTATCTTAACATTTTCAGATTCCAATAAATAGGATTATTAGAATTTATGCATTTTATTTGCTTTAGGATTAAAAGGGAAAACATTAAGGCAAACAAATTCCTCTTTCTTTTCATGCAATACAACTTGGTTTTCCACCAACCTATAAATGTTACACCCCTTCAGTCATTGGAGATACAAGCTGAGATAATGTCATTCTCAAAAGTTAGAAAAATTTCCTTTCCTTGTATGAAGGTGACAATTTTGGGTAGTTACAGTGTAGTCATACAGTGTCTATCCCTTTACAGCTACCTTGTTTCACTGATAATAACGTCCCCTAAGTACATCCATGGCATAGCAAATGGCAGGACTGACTATCTTAAGGCCGAATAATATTCCAATGTGTCTGTATGTCACATTTCCTTTATCTTTTCATCTGTAATTGGAAATCCAGGATGGTTTTATATCTTGGCATTTGAATAATTCTTCAATAAGCATGAAAGTACAGATAAGTTTTCAAGAGGCTGATTTCAATTCTTTTGAATATAGTCACTGAAATGCATTTGATGGATCATATGATAGGTTTGATGTTTAATTTCTTAAGGAAACTCCATACATTTTTATGTTTCTAACAAGGGTATAAGGGGTTGAACTTTTCCACATTCTCACCAACAGTTGTTTTCTCTCTCTCTCTTTTCAAACCCAGGGCCTTGTGCTTGCCAGGAAGGCATTGTGTTGCTGAGCTACATCACTGGCCCAATTTTTTTCTTTTCTGGTTGGTTGGTGGGCATGAGTGCTACCTGCCCTAAGTAGTCTGAGTAAGATAAAAGGGGACGAAAGACGTTGCTAAGGTCCCTTGTTTTCTTTGCTACCCTGTGGGCACCATGAACTGTTTCTTCTCTGCAATGGCCCTCCCGCTTTCCTTGTTGCTTCTGCTATTTTCTGCTGCCATGAACTGTTGCCGCTATGCCACTCTGCCTTGGAGCCCGCTGATTATGGACTGAAACCTCTAGGAACCATGTGCTAAATAAATCCCTTCTCTTTTAACTTTGGATTTCAGGTGTTTTGTCTCAGCAATGAGAGAAAAGTAACTAACAAACACTGATCGTAGAAACAGCTTCACCATTTAAGAGGCCACTAGCTCATTTCATGGTGGCCTCACCTTAGAGCAGGGGAGGTATACAATGCAGGGGATGATGTTACTAGTTAAGCAAGTAAAAGTGTGGGCAAACGAACCTCAAGTAGTCTTTGGTTGAGAGTGCTCACTGAAGCTCCAGACCTGGTTTTGAGCCCCCGTTATGCCATGCAGATGCACAGAGGTTAAGTTACTTGAGAGAGAGCTTAAGGTGTCTGTTTTCTCAGGTATGAGGTGAATGACAGAATTTAACCAGACAAGCTAAAGAACTATTGAATAATAAAATCAATTAGTTCTTATAAAATTTTACTATTATCTTCTCTATTTCACTTATAGGAAAACAGACTAGAGAGGCTAACTTAAAGTCATACAGCCACTAAGCAATAGCCTAGGACTTAAATTAGTATAATATTGTTTTCAGCACATATTAAGCACTAATTTAAAATGATATTTATATTATAGAAATATGGGCATCTCTGAAAAAGATACCATTAAGCTTGAATTTCTACCATTCTTGACAAAATTTTTTAGGGCCCTCCTCTAATACCCATTCTCACTTTCGTAGAAATCTGTCATAATTGTTTACAATTCCTACTAAATTACTCCTTTGGATTTTGATATTTGTCTCTAGAAAATACATTGTGACTCTGAGTGATAGCTATCATAATCTATAATGACAGATATTTGCCGAGGATTTAGCTCAGTGGTTTTGCCTCCTCCTGCACAAGCGCAAGGACCCACGTTAGAACCCCGGTACCAAAAAGAAAAAAACAGACAGATATTTTAGGACAAATTAATTTGTCACATTTTATAGTCTTTTGGTTCACTGTAGAAATATCTCATATATCATTCATTTAAATAATCATGCAATAAATTGAGAAAATACACATCAATATTCACCCAGGTCTAAGACTAAGCTATGCTATTTTTTTTTTGCACTTTATTAAATTCTTTTATTGGTACATTGTAGGTATACAACACAATTACACTTCTCACTGGGAATTGTACCTTTGCATAATGCATCTTGGTTCTTATTTTTTCCCCATTCCTAGCCCTCCCTTCACCCCCTCCATCCTTCCTTATTTACAAAGACTTTATTTCCATTTTTTCCATTTCTCAGCATTTTTCCTTTCCCTTCTTTCCTTTCCCCTGCCCCTCCCACTACCCCTACCCCTTTGGACTTTTTCTTCTTATTTTGCATTATTGATTATTCATTCTAATCATTGGTACATTTTAGGTATACAATATAATGACATTCATCATTGGAAATTTGCAACTTTACATAGTCTCTCTTGGTTCTTATTTTTCACCCTTGCCCAGCCCTCCATTCAACCCCTCCATTCCTCCCTATTTACAAAGATTTTGTTCCTATTTTTCCATTTTCTCATATTAATCCCATTCCCTTCTATCCTTTCCACTAGCCCTCCCACTTCCTTCCCCTTTGCCCCTTTTCTTCCTTTTTCACATTACCTATTATACATTTAGTCCTTATTTACACTTTCAGTTTCTCACACCAGAGAAACTATTCAGTATTTATACATCTGTGTCCTACTTATTTCACTTAAGAGTATTGCCTCAATGTGCATCCACTTAGCTATAAATGTCTCTAATTTCTCATTTTTTATGGCTGAGTAGTACTCCATTTTATTAAAAAACAACATTTTCTTTATCCAGTCTGCAGTTCATGGGCATTTGGGCCGTTTCCAAGTTTTAGCTATCACAAACTGTGCTGCTACGAACATGGGTGCACATCTATCACTGTGGTATGATTCTTTTAATTCTTTGGGGAAGATCCCCAGCAGTGGAATAGTGGAGTCAAATGGGACTTCCAGTCCTAGTTCTTTGAGGTATCTGCATACTGATTTCCACAGTGGTTGCACCAGTCTACACTCCCACCAGCAGTGGAGCAGGATTCCTCTTTCCTCACAACCCCGCCATCATTTGTTATTGGTTGATTTCATGATAGCAGCCACTCTTTCTGGAGTGAAGTGGAATCTCAGCATTGTTTTCATTTGCATCTCTCGAATGACCAGTGATGTTGAACATTTTTTCATGTATTTATTTGCTATTTCTACTTCTTTGTGTGAGAAGTGTCTGTTCATTTCAGATGCCCATTTTCAGATTGGGTCTTTAAATTTGGGAGGTCTGATCTTTTGAAGTTCTTTATAGATTTGAGATAGTAGACCTTTGTCTGAGGAAGAGCAGGTGAAGATATTTTCCCACATTGTGGGTTGTCTCTTCACACTGCTGGTGGTTTCTCTGGCTGTGCAGAAGCCTTTTAATAAGAAGAGATCCCATTTATTGATTGTTTGTGCTAGTTCATGGGCAACTGAGGTTTTGTTCATAAAATCTTTTCCTACACTGATGTCTTCAAGGGTTCTACCTAACCTCTGTTCCAACTGGTTCAGAGTTTCTATTTTAATATTTAGATCTTTAATCCATTTTGATTTTAGTTTAGTGCATGACAAGAGATATAGGTCTAGTTTTGATCTTTGGCAAGTTGAAGCCCAATTTTTCCAGCACCATTTATTAAAGAGGCTATCTTTCCTCCAGTGAGGGTGTTTGGCTTCTTTATCTGAGATGAGATGGCTGAGGACGTCTGCCGTTGTTTCTGCATCTTCTAATCTGTTCCACTGGTCCTCAGGTCTGTTTCTTTGCCAGTACCATGCTGTTTTTATCACAGTAGCTTTGTAGTAGAGTTGCAGGTTGGGTTTTGTGATACCTCCTGCCCATGCCTCTGTTACCTAGAATTGCTTTCGCTCTTCTGGGTCTCTTCTTGTTCCAAATGAATTTTTGGATTGTTTTCTGAAGGTCCATGAAGAATGGTGCTGAGAACTCAATTGGAATTGCATTAAATCTATATAGCAGTATTGGAAGTATGGCCATTTTCACTATATTAATCCTTCCTACCCAGGAGCAGGGGATGTCTGTCCATTTTCTGATATCATCTTCAGTCTCTCTTTTCAGAGTGCCATAGTTTTCAGAGAAGAGGTCTTTGCTTTCTTTCATTGGGTTGATTCCTAGGTATTTCAGTTTTTTGGATGCTCTTGTGAAAGGAATTATTTGCCCTATTTCTCTCTCAGTGAGTCTGTCATTTGTGTAGAGGAAAGCTATTGACTTTTGTGTGTTGACCTTGTAACCAGCTACTTGACTGAATTTGCTTATTAAGTCTAGAAGACTTCTGGTGGAGTTCTTGGGGTCTTTTATATAGAGTATCATGTCATCTGCAAGTAATGACAATTTGACTTCTTCATTTCCTATCTTTATTCCTTTTATTTCTTTCTCTTGTCTAATTGCCATGGCTAATGTTTCCAGAACTATATTGAACAAGAGTGGTGATAGTGGACATCCTTGTCTTGTTCCTGATTTGAGTGTGAAGGATTTCAGTTTGTGACCATTTAGTATGATATTGGCTGTTGGTTTTTCATAGATGGCTTCTATCAGTTTGAGGTAGAGACCATCTATTCCATTTTTTTTGTAGGGTTTTTATCATAAATGCATGTTGGATTTTGTCAAATGCTTTTCCTGCGTCTATGGAGATAATCATATGGTTTTTGTCCTTGTCTCTATTGATATAGTGTATTACATTGATTGATTTGTGTATGTTGAACCATCCCTGCATCCCTGGGATGAATCCCACTTGATCAGGGTGTATGATCGTCTTGATGACCTTCTGCATTCTGTTTGCCAGTATCTTACTAAGGATTTTTGCATCTATGTTCATTAGTAAGATTGGCCTATAGTCCTCCTTTTCGATTCATTCTTTCTCTGCTTTGGGGATCAAGGTGATGCTTGCTTCCAGGAATGAATTTGGGAGTACTCTTCATTGAAGAGTTTAAACAGTAGTGGCAGCAGTTCCTCTCTAAATGTCTTGTAGAATTCAGCAGTGAAGCCATCAAGGGCTGGGCTTTTCTTAGTTGATAAGTTTTTAATTATCTTTTCAATTTCATTGGTTGATATTGGGTTGTTCAGAATTTTTAGGTCTTCTTCTTCAACTTCGGTAATTCATATATATCTAGGAATCTGTCTATTTCTTCTGTGTTGTCCATCTTATTGGCATATAGGTTCTGGAAGTAGGTATTGATGATCCTCTGGATTTCTGCTGGGTCTGTTGTAATTTCACCCTTGTCATTCCTAATTGCATGGATTTGAGCCTTTTCTTTCCTTTTTCTGACAAGGTTGGCTAAGGGTTTGTCAATTTTGTTGATTCTTTTGAAGAATCAACTCTTGGCTTCATTGATTTTTTGTGTCATTCTCTTAGTCTTCATTGCCTTGATTTCTCCTCTGATCTTTATAATTTCCTCCCTTGTATGAGCTCTGGGGTTGTCCTGTTCTTCTTTTTCTAGAAGCTTGAGGTGCAGCATCAGGTTGTTTAATTGGGCTCGTTCTGTTTTCCTAATATGCGTATTCACTGCTATGAATTTCCCTCATAAGACTGCTTTCATTGTGTCCCATAGATTCCGATATGCTGTATTGTCATTGTCATTTAATTGAAGGAACTGTCTGATTTCTTCTTTAATTTCCTCTGTGACCCATTGGTTATTCAGAAGCATGTTGTTCAATTTCCACGTGTTTATGAAATTTTTCCAGTTTCTTTTGCTATGGATCTCCAATTTCATGGCACTATTGTCTGATAATATACAGGGGACAACTTCAATTCCTTTGCACTTACTTAAACATGTTCCGTGTGTGAGTACGTGATCTATTTTTGAGAATGACCCATGTGCAGCTGAGAAGAATGTGTATTCTGATTTTGTGGGGTGGAAGACTCTGTAAATATCTGTTAAGTTCATTTGTTCAAGAGTTCGATTGTGTTCTAGTATTTCATTACTTATTTTTTATCTAGTAGATCTATCTATTTGTGACAGTGGGGTGTTGAGGTCCCCCACTACAATTGTTTTAGTACATATATGACTTTTCATGTCCATTAGTATTTATTTTATATAGTTGGGTGCACTAGTGTTTGGTGCATAGATATTTATGATTGTCATCTCTTCCTCTTGGATTGTTCCCTTTACAAGGATGTAGTGTCCTTCTTCATCTCTCTTAATCAGTGTTGGTTTGAAATCTACTTGATCTGCAAAAAGGATAGCTACTCCTGCTTTTCCTCGGGTTTCCATCGCATGCAGTATTGTTTTCCACCCTTTAACTTTCAGTCTATGAGTTTCCTTTAGAATTAAGTGTGTTTCTTGTATGCAGCATATTGTTGGATTTTGCTTCTTGACCCATTCTGCCAGTCTATTTCTTTTTATTGGTGAATTGAGAACATTAACGTTGGTGGTTATAACTGAAATGTATTGACTTGTCATTGCCATGACTTTTTCTTTTTGTTGGGTTCTCCCCCTTTACATTTAATTTCTTGTCATGCCAGATGGGTTCATTCTGCTTTGCTTCCTGGGGTTGTGATCCTCAATGTCTGTTCCTAGGCTATTGTGTAAAATTCTTTGGAGTGCTGGTTTGGTATTCACGAAGTTCCTAAGGTGCTCTTTGTCATGAAAGTATCTTATTTCTCCATCAATTTTGAAAGATAATTATGCAGGGTACATCAGTCTGGGTTGGAGGCTGTTTTCTTTTAGGGCTTGCAATATGTCACTCCAAGCTCTTCTTGCCTTGATGGTTTGTGTTGAGAAGTCTGCTGTGATTCTGATGGGCTTTCCTTTGTATGTGATTTGTTTCTTTTCTCTAACTGCTTGTAGAACTTTGTTCTTCTGTTGAGTTTCTGGAATCTTAACAATTATATGCCTATGTGTAGATTTTTTTTGATCAACGCTATTTAGAGTCCTATATGCCTCACTTATCTGTATGTCAAGCTCTTTTCCCCTGCTTGGGAAGTTTTTTGCCATTATTTCTGTGAAGAGATTTTTTTATGTCATCTGCACTCTCTCCTGTTTCTTCATTGACTCCAATCAGTCTTATGTTATTCTTCTTTGCATCATCTAGCAGCTGCTGGATTGATTTCTCATGTTCCCTTATAATTTTGAAGCAATTTTTCTTTTCCTGGTCATTAATTGTAATCTTATCTTCTATATCTGAAATTCTGTCCTCACATTGGCTCATTCTGCTGTGTAGACTTTCAATGGAGTTTTTCATCTCCTGGAAATCTATTTACATCTGTTTTATGGATTCCACTTGTTTCCTATGTTGGGATTCCGTCATGTTCCTGAGCTCCTCTCTAGATTTATTAATCATGTCTTGCATTAGAAGCACAATTTCTCCTGTTATCTGAGAAATTATTTCTGATTTCATTTTTTCCAGATCCCCTTTTGTTGCCAGTTCAGTGGGTCCAGGTCATTGAGTATCAGAGTGTTCCATCTTATTTCCCTTTGTGGTTGCTGTAGGTGATCTGGAAGTCTGGTTTTGAGACTTCTTTATGTGTTTTCTCATTTCGACTAGGTAGGGGGCTGTTGGCACCTGCACGGATTATGTCCTCTGAGTTGGGAGAGGTGGGACAGGGGCCAGCAGCAGCGGTAGAGATGGTGGCCCAAAAGCCCTTTCCTCTGGGCTGGGAGCAGCAGGAGGTATGGTGGCCAGGAAGCCCCTTCCTCTGGACCAGGAGCAGTGGGATGGTGGCTCAGAAGCCCCTACCTCTGGGCTGGGTACAGCAGGACTCAGTGCCATGGTCTGGTGGTCTGGTATCTTCTGCGTCTTTGTAGTGTGGAACCAGGTGGCTGTACAGAGGAGCGGGGTCGGGGATGTCCAGTGGATTGTTGCTGGAGCATGGACTGATTTGGCATGCTCTGCACGACTTGCGACCTTGGTAGGGTGTGCACCCTAAGCTATGTTATTAAGGTTGCCTGAAAATTAATATAGTGAACCTTCAAGTTCACTGACATATAAACAACTTGGGTTAATTAGGTGAATGGAAGATTCATCTGCCTATTATTATTTATAGCATGTACACTGGTAAACATCCAGATCTCAGCTTTATTGACTTACAACCAATCTGAGTTACAACTAGCCCTTGGGAATTGATCAAGTTCGTAACTCAAGGGTCCACTGTATATGATAATGGAAAGAACATGTATCATTTTATGAATCACATTAATTCATTTTTGGTGGAAAATAAATTGTTGTATATAGTAAGAAAATGTATAAAGCATTAGTGGAATAATTCAATCATAGCAAGTGCTGAAGAGATGTTAAGGATGAATAGATGTTAACGATAATGATTGTTATTGTTACAATAGTTAAGGAAGGCACTTAACCTATAAGTAGAATTATTTTGATCACCATTAAAATCACTGTTTTATTAAGGTAATCTACTTTTCAGTGGATTGACTAAAAGCACTATAGAATTTAGAATCCATACATAGACTTAATTTCCAAAGAGAAACAAATCACCGTCCTTTTTTTTTTTTTCAGTGCTAAGAGCTAGGATCAAACCCAGGGCCTCAAGCTTGCTCAGCAAGTGTACTATCACTGAGTTTCATTCCTAGCTTAACCATTTTCTTTTGATATGATTCTCTCTTTTTCATATTGACTACCATTGCAGATGTTTTATTCTCTTTTATATAAAGTAGTATAATCATGGGAAATTTATATTACTGTTTCCAATATTTGATTCTTTTATTACTGCATGATTGACAGTTTTGTCTAAGTCAGTGCCAAGATACTGATAAACCTGATTGTCCAAGCCCCTGGGGCAAGGAAAATACCTTGTAGCAGGGCATTCCCTGAAATTTCAGGATAATGGCCTATAAACCTTTCTCTTAATGATAGAATATACAAAGTCACTAAAATATGAATGATGATCATTCTAACAATCAGTTGCCGTATGCATTGTTGGAGGTGAGTCTTATGCTAAAAGAGATTTAATATACTTATATTCCTTAATACTATTTCATGCCAGTCTTACTATCCACTTCTCAGTAAACTTAATTTATTTTTCAAAATTTTTGGACCAGGGATTGAACTCAGGACCTGGCTGGCACTTGCAAGGCAAACGGCGGCACCACTGAGCTAAATCCCTGGACCTAAGTAAATTTAATTTATAATTAAAACAAATCCCTGAAAAGGCAGAAATGTTATTCTTCATTGATTCTTTTAGACATTAATAGCTCAACCTATCTAGAGACCTCTGCAGTAGGTTCTGATCTCCTGCTCAGTGCTACAGTGCAAGGATGAGAAAAAAAAAAAACTAAATAAACAGAGAAACCAGGGAGTCAGGATGGCCAATGCTGCTTAATCAGCAAAAGCACTGGTCAATCCAAGCCACAGATTTTTATTGGTAATCAACTGGGGTAAAGGCAAGCTAAGTGCAAGGACGGGACTACATGCAAGGACATGCAGTTGTGCAGTTTCTACGGAAACTAATGCAGGCAAGGTTTGTAAAGGAGAAAAACAAAGCATTCTTGAATTAGGAGCAGAATAGACAAAATCTAGATTTATAATTAAATCCTTTTCCTTCTAGTCAAGAAGGTTTTAATTGTGGGAATGGATTTTGGGTGTGAGTTACTCTGGGCTCGGCAAGTAGGCTTCAGCTGGACTTGCTTTCCGTAACAAGCCAATATAGGGATTAACTCTTTCTAGCTTGTACTGCTTACAGCCTGGTTTGGACATAATCAATATTGTCCCATACAACAACCAGTCCACTAAGGTTTCCAAAAAGTAGCTATTACTTCCTGCCTTTTTATTTTTTCCAAAATTTTAAAATCAGAAAATGAAAATTTTGGGAAAGAATGAATTTAATATTAATAGGATGAAATAAAACAAAAGATAGCTTTGGTTGCATTCCAAGGATAGATAATTATTAAACAACTGTATTCAGGAATTATTACCAAAGGGAAAAATAGAAGCTTCATATTTGATAAATTCAAAATGACAATGACATTGTAGAAGAAACATTCATATTCACAATTATTTTTTTATTCACATAGAAAAAAAATTTTAACATTAAAGAAGATCTTTGACTATGTAACCTGAGTTGAATATTCTATCCCTCACATTATATTGAAGTATTTACCAGGGCTGGAGATTTAGCTCAGTGGTTTTGGTGCCTGCCTCACAACCACAAGGTCCCGAGTTCAATCCCTGGCACACAAAAAAAGTATTTATCTTAAGATAAAATATTTTGTACACATTTTGAAAGGCAAAACATTTCTTTTTATGCAACAAGTGTTAAGCATGAATCTTTTCAAGGCATTAAACTAAAGGATTTAGATATTGTGTTAGATTTCCATTGTTATGGAAAAATACCCCAGAAAAATAAAGACAGAAATAGTTTTGGCTAATAGTTTCAGACATTTTGGTTCATGGTCAGTATCTTAGTTACTTTCTCATTTCTGAGACATAAGATTCAACACCCACAATTAAAGGAAGAAGAAGTTTATTTTGGTTCATAGTTTGTAGAGGTTTCAGTTCAACTGGCTCCAAGGCAGGGTGGCATAGCAGAAGGGTATGGCAGAGGAGGAACACCTCATGGTGTGGCAGGCAGGAAGCAGTGAGAGATCAAGGGAAAAGGGAGATACACCCTTCCAAACCACACCTCCAGCCCTTCCAAACCAACCTCCTTGGACAAGGCTTCACCATCCAACATCACATTTAGCTATAAAGTCAACAGTGAATGAATCCATCAATGATTATCATGTGCCTGTGATCCAATCACCTCCCCTGAGCCCCACCTATGACCCAGTGAGGCTTTAGGGGGGCATCTAGACACAAAGCATAATGCTCAGCTAGTCCCATTGTTGTGGGCCTGAGATGAAGCAGAACATCACAGCAGAAGGGCATAGGGAGCAAAGCTTCTCACCTTGTGGCAGCCGAGAAGTGGAGAAAAAGGAGAAGGAACCAGGAAGGGGATGGAGACTAGATACTGTCCCCAAGGTCACACCCCTGATCTACTTCCTTCAACTAGGTCACACTTTCTTTTTTTTGGTACCAGGGATCGAACTCTGGACCTTGCACTTGCGAGGCAGGTGGCAGAACCACTAAGCTAAATCCCTGGCCCAAATATCTTTTTTTTTTTTTTGGTACCAGGAATCCAACTCAGGGCTTTGTGCTTGCCAGGCAGGTGCTGCAAGCTGAGCTACATTCCCCGCCCCCACACTTTCTATTTCCATCACCTCCAATAATGCTATCAGATTATGATTTAATCCACTGATAAAATCAAAACCCTCTGGATCCAGTCACTTCCAAAAGCCCACCAAAAACCAGACCTTCAACACAGATTTTGGGGAGCATATTAGATTCCAACCATACTAATACTTGACCTTGAGATGATAATAAATTAGAGCAACAGTTGGCAAACTTTCCCTTAGAAGGCCAAGAGCAAGTATTTTAGTACTGTACTGTCCCTGCTTCATTTGCTCAACTCTGCCAGTAAATCGTGAAAACAGCCATAGGTAATACACAGTGAACATGAACTATATTTCATAAAATTTAATTTACAAAAATAGGAAGTGGGGCAATAGATAAACAAACTGGCAGTCACTGTACAATAATTATTATTACAGACATAGAGACAAGGCACCTCAGGAGCACAGATGGAGGATCTAGAGTCTCTGACTCAGAGACAATTATGGCAGACCTTCATCTGAAAAAATATGAAGCAATTCACAAAGAAGTCATGCTAGAATTTATTCCATGTGAAGCATAGAGACTATTGCAAGTCTTGTTACATTAACAGAAGTAGATATTTCCAAATTATGTAGCAGGGAATTTTTAAATCCTCAAAAAGTTATAAATATTTTGAGTAGAAGTGTTACCTGATTCAATAAGTTTGGAAGATATTCTTGTCCCTATCCAGTTAGCTTTTGTAATTTTTGTATTGTTTTTAGCAAAACAAAGGCCCTAATAAGTCATATAATACAGAAAAATTTCAATTTCTATAATTCAAAAAGTATTTATTCATGGAACCCATATTTAGGTGTAGAAAACCTATTAAGGCATTCTCAAAATATTGTCTTGAATACTGTAGTTTTATTTATTTATTTATTTAGGTCAAGAGTCAATATTTTATTGGTTAATTTTTTAATCTGCAAAGTATTATGATGTGAGTTTTATATGGTAACAATTTGAAGTCTACATTATGATAAACATCAAGCACCTGTTAGCTGAAGAGACTGAAACATTTTAATACACAAGATATTTAGACTACAGTTCCTTGGTTGTCAAAAACAGTGATTACTGGTGCCAAATAATTAAAATATTGTGCCAAGTCATCTCAGCAAAATGAGAATACTGAGTATCTACCAATTATTGTTATCTTACATTGAATACTGTAGTTTTAGAAACAGCCATAAACTAAGGTAAAGATTCCTAGAGCCCATGTTTAGGTGGCTACTTTCCAGAAGCACTTTAAACAGATGTTTCCTTGGTGAGTGAGTTACTGAACAGCTGGATACTGTTACTGGAAGGTGGGAGAATGAGCAAGACTCAGACATCAGGGGTTTTGAAGTTTTAGGCAAAGCAAGTAGCAAACTCATGTTATGAATTAGGAAAATTATGAAATTATTGTTCTCTACTTTGGACAGTATCATTCCCTACAGGAAATCTGCTTGTCACAGGGACCATGCTACTGGGATTTCATAGTTACGAGTGAGAGACACCAAACATTCGGCAGCAAGCACGACAGGCCTGCTGTCCCAAATGCCAGTAGGGTGCCATGGAGGAATGGTGCCATAGAGCAAAGCTTAAGCAACAGTAATGAGGAACACCTCCTAAGATTCCAGTGACTGGGTAGAAAAATTGCCATATGATCTAGTAGGCTGTTTATTATTTGTGCACCCATTAAATACTTTAAAGTTCATATGCTCCATTTCTAGTTTTCACAGCCAGATTTAATTTGTTTAAATGCCATAAAAGCCTGAGATTTTATTTTTAACACAAGCATAGGCAACTGTACAATTTACAGAACAAAAATTAGGTACAATACAATTTTCTGAATAAGCCAAAGTGATAGATGTTATTAAGCATTTCAGAGGCAGTTTAATAAAATGTGATTAGTTCCTCACTCCTGACAGGTCATTTTTTCAGAAACCTAGGACCAACCTGAGTTCTGATTTGGAAAGTGGACCATTAGTGGGTTTTAAAAAGTCTACTCCACCAGCCTTTTATAAGACAATCCTGACAGTAAGCAACATTTCTTATTCTTCTTGAGGAAATAGCCACAGTGAAATATGCCTGTGGTTCCGGAAAAATAACAAGCACAAAACATCCTTTACACAAACCACAATGACAGTAAATAAGGCATGTTCTTTGAAATATAAGCAACCCAGAGTGAAATGTGTGACATCAGGTAATGAATGGGCTAAATTTCAGCTCCTGTGAGCAACCACCCTTGCTTGTTCCCTTGTTAAAATGTCTAAACAATACAAATCATTGCAGTGACCCAGGTCAGTACTGTTACTCCTTCATTGCATTTGGGCTTATTGCACCTATTCTTTTAATTTGCGTGTTTTAAATATTACATAGCATACTCTAAGTTAAGTGTAGTATTACAAAAACTAAATAATTTGTACCCTGAGTGGTTACTATGTGATATCCTCTTTTCTAAGTGCTTTATATTTATTAAGAATAACAACACAGAATCACCAAGTGTGTTTTGTTGTTTTAATTTCTCAAGTAAAGAAGCATCTTAGCTTTAATAACATGCCCACAGGAGTGATGATTCCAAGCCTTTCCTTTTCCTGATTCTAAAGATTTTGCTATTAGTTACTACAAAGTCAGGGGGTTGATGAATTTATATATTAGTGGGAGAAGATAAATATGCCAACAGATGGTTATGATACAAGTGCACACACTATTCAAGTGGATGCCTACTTACATGTGGAGAGAAAGTTGCCAGGAAACATTTCCCAGAAAAGCTTGTTCTTAAAAAGTGCCTGGAAGTTTCTACAAACCTGTGCAAATCCAAAGACCAATTAGACATGATAAAGTTTAGAAATATTTCCTGTATGCTAGAAAATAACCTGGGGTAACATTGTGACTTTTTATTCATTAAATTATCACTTTCTAAATTACAATAATTGACTGGTACAACTATCGACCTTGGTGTACTTTAGAATAATCTAGGTAGTTGTTAAAGAATGAATTGAATGACTTAGAAGTTGAAATTTGAAGATGTTAACTGATTAAATAATTCAGACAAAGGCACAAATATATGGGTTCCATTGATGCGAGGCACCTAGAATAGTCAAATTCTAAAGACAAAAGTAAAATGGTGACTTCCCTGGGCTGAAAGGGAAAGAGAAATGGGGAAATAAGTTTTAATGGCTGTAGAATTTCAGTGAGAGATGACGAAAGGGTTTGCAGATGGATAGTAAGTCTGCAATGTGAGCATACTACTACTGAACTGTATGTTTAAAATGATAAATTTTTTGTTGTATATATTTCACCACAATTTGAAAACCACATTGAATTTTTGGAACACACCCTAGAACTTTTTAAATCAGACTTTCTAATAACTTTAAAGGTTGGAAACACCTAGCCCAGGATCTGGTATAAGATTCTGTAGAATTGAATTAGATTAAAATCAAACCTGAAAGGTTATAGTGGTATATAACGTAAGTTTAGAAAGTGGTTTTTAACACAATCATTTTAAGATTTTTGTTTCTTGTATGAATAACTTGATAAACATTTGCCTGGTGCTTTAATTTTAAAGAAATTCAAATATAGTCTCAACTTATTTTATGACAGTTATTTGAGATTGCACGGGTCAGACTTATTATTTCTGCATTAGAAATTAAAAACACTGACTTTCTGTGATCCAAAATAAATTACCTGTTTATTACACATCTGATCTATTGTTATGATAGTGAAAAATATCTAATTAATGAGAATAATAACTTTTATCCGAGAGCTATCAGGATAATGGAAAAATTTCATGATTTCTTTTTTAATCATTTAAAATTTTGTTAAACTTTCTGCCATAATTAGTGTGATCATTTGAAATGAAACTCATTAAATAAATAGAGTGTGAGAATGCACAGGAAGTTCAAAGCTTATATAGAAAGGGGGTCGTGTAATACTCAGCAAGAATAAGAGAGGCATGTATGAGAAGCCAAGATAACAATAGACTCATCTGTGGAGCCAACTGTCCTTCAGTCCTTTATTTAGAGGGATTCTCCCTGATTTCTTCTCTCTTTGGTGAGAAATCAAGAGGATGTGCCTCATCCAATCCCTTTTATACCAAGAATTCTAGGACCCTGGAATTTTTTTCCCACAAGATCCAGTGTCCGCACTGTCTTCTTCCCCAGCTTCTTCTTGACTTGCCCTTGTACCCATTTCTGTATCTGAGCATTGTCCCAACACAGCCTTGTCTGTGTATTTGGAACAAGTTTGTAGTGGTAGATGGAGTTTGTGTGCACTAGAAACTAGAGGTCTAAAAATTTTAGGACTGTGTCTGCAGAACAGTTATTGAACATAAACTACTGAAATGTTTCCTCATATTTATATTTTGCTTTGACCTCTTTCCAAAGAGGATGGGGGGCTCTTTCCATTTCTTGGACTCTCCATTTTTATGTCAATACCAGGAATTTCTATAAAATCCTTCCTGTCCATTTTGAAAGACTAAATTCATTTGAATATATCACTAATAGGATCAGAAGAAGAAAGACAAGGCCTGTGGAGACATTTCTCCAAGAGTATATTTCTCTGCATGGAGTTATTTATTAGGGAAGTTGACTTAAAGCAACAGTGTTCTAAGTTTAACCAAAGATTCCCTTCCCAATCTTTGTGCACAAAAGCAGAGAGCCTGTGGACTTCTAGGGTACTTTGTGACTTTGCTAGCAAGGACATTAAAGATACATCCCCCTACCTTCTGGGCATGACGTGCCTTTTAGATTCAGGCATGAGTTTGGTAGAGAGCTAAGAAAGGCACAACTAAATTATCTCACTGAAAAAGAAGAATTGATACTCTAAATCAAATATATTTAAAGTTTTAAACATGAAGAAATAGATTTTTGTAGTATTATTTATTCTAGTCTCAAGTTCATATCTGACATATTAGAAATTTGATTACTGAAATTCTTAAACAATTTAAAGACATATATGTATATATCATCCTCTCTCTCTTTTTTAAAAGTAAGGTAGCTGAAGCCTAGAAAAGTTCAATAAGTTGCTAAAAGCACAATTAATAATTAGTAACAACCCAATTCCTTTTAATTCTAAAGCTTGTTTGCTTACTTTCTGTTATGGCTTGTATCTAGATATACCCCCAAAGCTTCATGTGCTCGTAGATGGGGCTTTGGGGAGGTTGCTGGATCATGGATATGTGATGCTGGACTAGGTTGTGTGATAGCCAGATCTGCATATTGATTGGATTAGCACGATTGTGGATATGGTTGAATGGATTTACCATAAACAGAAGCCCTACCCTGTGAATAGGTGGCAGCAACGAATAGGCTTGTAACCCAGATAGAATACAAAGGGAGGCTTCCTGATGCTGTCTCGCTGCCTCCTCCAGGCCACAACATAGACTGTTTCTCTTCTACCATTTCTTTCTGTCCTGCTCCCCTGTTTTGGAACTACCTGACCATGGACTGAGATCTCTAAACTGTAGCTAAAATAAACCTTTTATCCATGACTTGTGGGTGTTGGGAATTTTTTTCCAGCAAAGAGAAAGTAACTAAGACACCTTCTATGTAGTCCTCAAATAGAAGTTTAAACTTTGTCACATTAATTGTAAAAGTACATTGAAAATACTTTCATGGCCAAAAAATTTTTGTAATCCTTATAATCTTGTGAGGTAATAGACTTCTATTAAAGTATCAGGGCCATTGCATGGCAAGGCTAAACATCACTGATGGAAAATAAATTTGTCAATGGTGTATAAAGTAGGTTGGATTGAGATATGGGGTGAGAGACTCAGGCAAGGAAGAGCAGTCATAAGACTGATGCATAATAGACTAAACCAGGATCAATGCCAAACCATCTACTTGCAATAAAAAGGGATGTCTGGGGAATAAAAATTTTGGTAAGTTTACTAAGGGGAATGATTGAATACCTATAATGTTAAAAGAATTCTTACTTTCATTCTTTGCCAATACAAATTGATTTATTTCATATGTCCAAGATCTCTTGCTTTGTTGGAAGTCACTGGCACAGAAATAATACTTGCTAATATTGGCGGCATTAAATTTGATTTCTTCTGACAAAATCAAAGGGCTCCTGCTGTCCAAATGCTACCCAAAGATATTTATAATTCTGTATGCTTTGTTCTAGGTAAAGGACATTATTGAACACTTTCCAGACTTCTGATTGTCCAGGTGTTTTGCTTTATAAATTCTATATGTGTCTACATTTGATACTCTGTTTATATTGAAACACTATAAACTTTTGATAAAATAAAAACCTTTACTACTCAGTAGGTGTAAAGAAACTTGCTTTCATTTTAATTTTAAACATTTTATGGAATCCTTTCCATCAGGAAATTATGCCACTTCTGCTTTCAAAATACAACAGAATCCAAGTGCTCTCACCATTTCTGCTGCTTCTAGCCTATCCAACGCTCCACTATCTATCCTGCAGCAGATTCATTATCAGGTCTACCAGCTTCTCTTCTTGTCTCTTTGCAGTTTATTCTCTATAGACCTGGCTGAGAGGGCTCTGTACAATTGTGTTACACTTGGACATAAAGCCCTGAAGTGGCTCCACATTTCACCCAGATTAGAGCAAATTTCTTACAGTGGTCTACAAGCTTCTTTGTGATCTGCTACCACCCTTACCTTGGTATCTACTTCTCTTCCCCTTACCCTCAGCTCACTGAAATCTAGGCACTCCAATCTCTTTGCTGTTCCTCCCAGAATCCACCAGGCACTCAAAACTCCTTGCTCACTCTATCCCTCTGCCTGCATGTTCTTACCTAAATTTTGAATTAGCCATTGCTTTCACCTCTTTTGGTTTTCTGTTTAAACTTTACCTTTCCAACAAGGTTATTTTGGTCACCTTGTTCAATTTTCCAACCTGTTCCTTCCATCTTTTCCTGTTACCCTTTTGTGTTAAATCATTCTGTATTCCTTGTTTACTGTACTGCAATCTGTGATGCATTGTATATGAACATATATATGAAACATGCATAATATATAATTAATGTTTATTCTTTATTTGTTATTGCCTTAATAAATAGGCAGACATCTTTGCTTTTTTTAAACTGATGGATCCCAAACACCTAAAACAATATTAGCACATAGTAGGTACTAATAAATTTTGGTAAAAAAATTAGTTACTTAAAAATATTTTTTCCATCACTAAAATTTTTTAAGGATACCAACTTATATATTTTATTTACTTGTAATCAAAATTTTACACTTAATTTTGGTATTATAAAATATTTTTACATACTATTAAAATTTGAAAAGATGAGTAGAGAAGAACTGAAAATTATTCATTCAAGATGTTCTGTTAACTTTTTTATTTTTTTCAAAGTTCTATTCTGAATTTTAAGAGGTTCAATAAAAGTATAATTATTCTTTTTATACATAATTCTTACTATTTTCTTTATAACATTTTGTAAGCAGTATGTGTTTTACGTATTTTTAATTCTACATCAATTATAATCAGTCTGTGTCAGTGATTCTCCAACTTATATGGTTTATATATGTTGATATTTATTAGGAATTAAAATGCAATTCTAAAATACTAATCCATTTGAAATTATCAATGAGCATATTCTATATTAACATAGTCTATCTTTTATGATAATAACTATGTTTTCAAAATAAAAAGAGAAATGAAAAGTTTGAGCTTATAGTTTGGCAAATCTTTCAATATCTAGTTTGAAAAAAACTGCAATTTTATATCTTCTCATGAATTCTTTGGATTGAATTTAGGAGTTTTGATTGAAGTGTATGAAAAAATACTAAAGAGATATGTAGTAGGAAAAAGGAGGAGTACATTAATGTTCTTTTGAGATAATTATGGACATTTTTATTCTGATTTGATTCTTTACCAACATTCAACAATATATGGTGTTTCAAAGGTTAATTGTCATGTGGAATCTGAAACCATAGCAATGAACTTTGGACACCATTACATTAAAATCCACTGATCCATTTTGTAATTTGAATGGATCGTTTACCTTTGTGTGATTTTGTAACATCAGAGTTTGTTCATTTGGAAAACATTGGTTCACCAAGTTACTCAAAATTTCCAATGTTAAAAAAATCATACCTCTTAATGTCAATATTTCACTAGTGATTTCCATAGAAAAAGTCTTACAGTATTAGAAATCTGTTATGTTGACAGTGGAAGGTAAGTTTTTGAGTGTTTAATGTTCATTTTAAAGTTTGAATTTTTTCTTTGGCAACAAACACTGTCATTGTCAAGAAGTGATAGGCTTATTTTGTTCGTTTAGAAAAAAATGTCTGCCAGATACCCATTTGAATAGCCACAGTTTGTTAGCCATTCTCCAGTAAAAATGATGTTCCCTGAAGAGTATGGCTAACTCAGATTTCAGCACTAGTACCATGCATGTGAGCTTCCACAAGATACCATGTTTCAATAAGCAGAAGTGCTCTATGTGTACTTGCCCTTTTGCCACTCACAATATTAAAACATAATACTCAAGGATTAAAATTTAATAAAACTAATACCTTTGAATACTTCAGCACAGACATTTTACAGTGGAACTAGCATATTTATTCATTTATTTATTTCATTGTGCATGTATGATGACCAGGAATACAATGACAACAAAGGCAGTTTGTCATCACTGCCTTGATTTGTGCTGAGAGGTCACTACACTTGCAAATCAGCACACACGTGAACACTGTTCCAGGGTAGACCATGCCACACTATCCAAAAAGTTACTCAAGTCTATTTTTTTAAAAAAATGATGCAGTATTGATTTTTGCAGTTACACTTGTGTTCGTTGCCACACATTTGTGTCTGTGATGATCTCTTTGAAGCTTAGTTGATTTGTTACCAAATAAATTACATGCAAAATAACACGACCAGGCATGGTGGTACATGCCTGTAATCCCAGCACTGAGAGGCTAACACAGGAGAACTGAGAGTTCCAGCACAGACAGTACAGCTTAGTGATATAGCAAGACCCTATCTCAAAATAAAAAAGGGGTTGGAAACGTAGCTTAACCCCTAATACTGCAAAAACAAACAAAAGCCTGAGGAAGTCCAGCTGTGTCTGTAGGTGCATTTTTACATGTGTAATGCAAAGGTACAGTTCCACAAGAAAGATGTTAATTCAGCCTTTTCTTTGCAGCTAAATTTTTAATTCATAAAGGCACTATCTCACCAGAAAGAGGCAGTGCAACGATTTTTCATATTGGCTTGGTATCCAACAAGCATTCAGCTTGTTAATTCCACAAGAACTATTAGATATTGTGTGGGCTTTCTCAGTCAATCCAATATGGTATCTGACCTAGAAGATGCTTTATTGACTTTTTAATCTTAAATTTGAAAAGCCGTATCAAAAAACATTTGGCTTTTAAAAAGTTTTTCTTGTGTTCATTTGAAATACCTAATTTCTATTTCTTTAAAGTCTGAATGATTTTTCTCAAAATGGCATCAGGAATTAACTAGCATGATAATGTTTTTCAGAAGTAATTGTTGTATACAGATAAATTATAAAATGCTAAAAAGAGACTGTTAGATTTATTAATATGCTTTTATTTCTTATTTACAGTGTCTCTACATTTCTTTGGGCTTAATTTCTCTCATCTGTGAGTCAGAAAATTCACTGATAGGTCATTTTTATATTTTTCAAATGTCTCTAGACTTAGAAATTGGCAGCTGTAGATGGATAATATGAGATTTCTAACCACTCTTTCTAAGCAAATAATCAATTGTTAAAAATCATTAAAATATAATAAACTTTCTTTCATTAAGTACTCAAGTATTATGCAATTCTAAAATTATAAAAGTTTTAGATGAAATTCTGGAATGTAGCTCAGTGGCAGTGCACTTGAGTAGCATGCACAAGATCTTGGTTTTGATTCACAGCACCCCTCTAAAAAAATTACAAAGAAGTGAGAAATGTTTAAAAATATATAGAATAGGGCCAGGGATTTAGCTCAGTGGCACTGCACCTGCTTCACAAGTACAAGATCTTGAGTTTGATCCCCAGTACCAGGGGGTGTGTATATATGTATGTGTGTATATATATATATATATATATATATATATATATATATATATATATATATATATGAGAGAGAGAGAGAGAGAACTGTTTTGTAAAACAATATATTCAAATGTACTACTTTCTGGTTTTTCACTTAAGTGCAAGGAAAACTTCATTATTTGTAAAACAATATATTCAAATGTACGACTTTTTGGCTTTCCACTTAAGTGCAAGGAAAACTTCATTATTTTAAAAGAATGATTTACTAGATAATGATAATGTTAATAGCAAGCATGATGAAAAATAACTAGTAAGAACACAAAAGAAATAACAAAAGCATCCTAATTTCTGTAAATAGAATATTGAAATTGAAAATTTATGACCTTGAAATTTTCTAGCAAACAGAAGATATAAGCATATGTTCTATTAGCCATCAGAGTGATGACATCGTCACATAGCCCATGGAAAGTTTTAGTATATACATGTGAAAGAGTAAGAGTCAGGCTCAGGAGTAGAGGGGCAGCCTAGGGTTCACGCACATGAGGGCCTGAGTTTGATACTCAGCATGAGGGGTTGGGGGGAGGTGTACAAGGAAAATCACAACCTAGACTTACTATGAAAGTAGTTTTCACTTTAAAGACTTCAGTGAAAAGGTTTTGGGACATCCTTGGGCCACATGTTAAGAACTGTTTTTGCTGTACATAATTGTTATTCTATGGATATCCCAATTTTTTTCTGGATATGTACCTCTGATAAATTCTTTGTACTTATCACTGTCCAACTCTTGTTATTGTTTTCATACAATAGATTACCAGCAATAAAATCCCTAAGACAAATTAAGAATATAAAACACCTATTAATTTTACTGTTCCAGCCACTTCAAAAAGTCAGTGTCATGAGGGCAAGAGGTAGGAAAACTGTTGTAGAATAAGAGACTAAAGAGATGTAACAGCCAAAAGCAGTGTTCAGGTTTTGACTGTTTCATTGTTTGAAAAGAAAAAAACAACTGATGAAGAGATTTTGGGACAATAATAATATTTAAATACAGAAAGAATATTAGATGAGATGAAGTTAATATTTTGTTTATAATAATGGTATTAGAATTATCTATTTTAAAAATATTTATTTTTAGAATTCATATAGTAGAGTATTACTGACAAAGTTTCATGATACCTAAAATGTAGTCTCAGATGTTTTATCCAGAAATATCTATCTATAGATTATTATATATCCACACATAGAAAAATAGATGGGTTGAAAGTAGATAAAGCAAAAATAGTTCACTGTTAACAAATGATTCTAAGTGTTAGGGATATTGGTGATCCTTGAATATTATCTCAATCTTCAATTTATTTGACTTGTTTTATAAATAAAAGTTGGAAAATTAATGAATGTACTAAATCAAATATTATCAATATTAATGATTTATTTCTAAATATCTACAAGAATAAGCACTGCTTTGAAAAGTGTTATTTTAGTTCCCTCACTGAAAAGTGTGTAGCTCAGTGAGTTATTGATCATTTCCATAGTCATTTACATGGCGTTTTTATCCTTTCTTCATCAATTCTAATTACACAAACACTCTAATTATCTATAAAACCTTAGCCCAATTCCTGGCAAATAAAAATTACTCAAATCTTACCTGCTATCACTGTCATTGCAAATTTGAAGTCATTGTTTTATTTAATTAGAAAATCCATTGGAAAAATACCATACTTTATATTATAGTACATTTATATTATTATATTGTATTATATTTTTATTATATTTATTATATTTTATATTATATTTCAGTACATTCTTTTACTTCAATCCTATTGCAACCCTTTAGGGGTCCAAAACATTTTAATACACATCTGTAATAATTTTTGTAATTATTATGTAAATTCTTACAATAAATTGTTTTGTAATATAAGTGCCAATATTTTTCTTTAGTGTTTAAACATTTTCTCTAGAAGTTTGTCTTTACAATTATTTACCTTCAGTTTTCTAAATCAGACAACTTTTATCTTGAACTATCATATACTGAAATTAGTGGAATCTAAATGTATTCTGATATACTTTTAAAATTTAGCTGAAACATTTCATGGGTAAAAATTCAAATTCAGAAAATCCTCAAATGTGTTGTTTTTGGTGTTCAAGCTGCTGGTAGTCTGGTAATTCTTAGAAAACAAGTTAGTTACATGATGGAACTGTTTGGATGACAGAGACCTTTGATAAATTTATGAGTAAATTGCAAAATACTTTTTAAATGTTTTAAAATAAATTCATAACAGTGAAGGCACTTTCTTTTCTGTTAAATAATTTTCATTTTATTAAGTCCAGAAATGTTTTAGCTGTTATTGATCATTTTATAGAATGTTTCTTCTAAAATTGTCCTTACTTTATTATTTATTATTACTAAATAAATGCTGCTCAGTGTTTTGAGGTAACCTTACATTTTACTACTAAGAAATGTTGCACAATGTTTTGAGGGAATTAAAAATGAATTTAAAATATATTTAAGGTGATGTCCTAAATATTGATATGTTTCCATTTTGGTTAATCAAATATTACCTTTTTCTCATGGATAATACCTCTCATGATCACAAAAATATTATAGCATGGCTTGACATAGATACATCCTAGATTGAGATAAAAGTACCATAGAAGTAACAAGCCTTCCTAAAGAAGGGATCTAATTATAAAATTCAGTTGTTGTTTGTATTTTCCACAAATATCCAATGGGATGGAAAGACCCTAATTATTCTAACATCTCAAAAGAAACTAAAACACAGCTCATTAAAAGAACAAGGAGGGACCAAAATTTTCAACCTACATATCTCATGGAAACAGCTTCCTCTATCTTCTGTCTCTATCTGTGGTATGTTTCATCCTGCTGCTGTAATAACTGCCTTCTGGAAATTAAAACCTGTGTGGCTCAGATCACAGCAGTAAATCTGGAGGAGCAGATGGTCCTGAGTGTAACACCTTGCATAAAACTGTAGGATTTTATCAATAGGCTTTACCTTTAGTAATAGAAATTACAGTGACAATTGAAGAGCAAACTTTCAAGCTTATATCAAGATAGTATATTTTGGCTTTGTTCATTGTAGTATTCTAGTAACACTGGTATTACACTCCATGTCAGATATCAGACATTTGAATGTGTATATTCATTTATATTATTTTATCCATTTAAGCATTGGAATATGATTAAATGAGAATTGAGTTCTACATCCTAGTTAGATTTTCCAGAGAACTTTCAGGAAACGTGTTGAGGAGCTTTGTTTTCATTTATGATAATTATTTCACATGTGAAGAAAATTTTATTGGTTTTCTGTTCCATATCATTCAACATTTTCCTTTGCTGTTTGAAGAGGGAAAATAAGAGAACAAGATAAGAAAATGAGAACTAAACTCATATTTTTCAGTATCATGGTACTATGAGTCTGATTCTTTGCTCTATCCTGTTTAATCTTTTTCTAATAATTGTTGTTAAACCAAAATTCTTGAGACTAAGAAATCTCTGAAATAAAAGAGTGTATTGAGCCATTACAGATGCTAGACAGGAAAGGAAAGGACCAGGCCCTGGGACAAGTGTCTGCAGCTACCAGAATTGGTAGTACTTTTCTTAAAAACATTTTGGGGAAAGAAAACCCTGTGATCTATACTGGCTAAAGATAAGAGGGGCCAAACAGTGCAAAGCAGAGGAAGATTTGTGATAGGAGAGCAATTTATACAGACAAGTATTTGTTGCTGCTGAATTGGTTGTGTTTTATAGTTCACAAAGTGTACATGTAAACAGGATGCACAGTCCTGGTGGTTGGTCCTAGTGGGATTTAAGGTTTTAATATATATTAAAAAATGTAAAATAGCCTTTTTTTTCTGTTTTCTGTTCGACCTGTATCATGTTACTGATTAATGCCCCATATCAATACTTTCCATCTCTCCTCTTCTATTTTCTAGCTCTTTGTAATTTGACTTAGAATATCCCCAAATTTTTATCACTCTCCTGTGGAGCATTCACACATCCATGTTTTTATAACTTCAATCAAATTACGCTGTTGGGTTTGTTGTTTATAAATCACTGAAAATATAAGATGTTGAGCAAGCAAGGCAGATACAGTTCTTATGTTTATGGAGTTTTGATTCTTGCAGGGAAGACATTCAAAAACAAACAATGATTTGATTAATTATATAATTACAGTTGCAATAAAAGAAGAGCTCATAATAGGGCTAAGGATGTAGGTCTATGGTAGAGCTCCTGCCTAGCATGCCTGTAGTTCTGGATTATATTTTCTGCATTGGGTGGGAAAAAAGATGAAAGCTAGTAAGCTTATAATAGAACTTGGCTAGGGTAGGGAAGGGGTGAGGAGAATTGTTTAATGAATGTTTAGATAAGAATGTGTCCTCAATGGAAGAATGGGTAGGAACTGGCCTGAAGAAGGGTATGCATGGGGAGGGGAGACTGGAACGGGAGATGAAGCTGGAAGGAATCTGGTGATAGCAGAGTAATCAGAAAGAGAGTGGTTCTCTCTCCATTGTAGCAGAAATATTCATAGACCAGTAGGCAATTAGAAGCATGACTTGGACTTACTGTGATTAATCTTCAAGCTCTTTTCCATGTAGACATTAAACCATGCGTAAGTAATTACTTTGATCTTCATTTGCAGATTCTTTGTTGCGAAATGTTGTTTTCATTTTCTTTCAGCTATATTGCCATTTTATTTATTATATTAAGTGGCTGTTCATGTGTTCAGCATCATCCTCTGGTTTGTTTTTCAGTGTTCCAACATTCCAGAGCCTTCCTGAAGAGATCCTTAGCAAGCTCGCAGATGTTCTTGAAGAGGTAATTGGTTTTACCCTTTGAATATTTTGGTACTGGACCCAGACTGCTAGGCTGGCTTCTTTCACAGCTGTGTGATGACAAGTCACAAACTGCAAAAAGACCTACTCCATTTGTTTTTAAGCCCTGGGATAAGCTATATATTTGGTTTCAAATAAAAACCAGTTTAGCACACCTGACATTTACACGCAGCCTGAAATTGGCAAATCAACTTAACTACAGAGGGAAGAAAATTTTTGTTGCAGCAAATACAATTTACTTTGACTTGGAAGATGTAATATTTTTCTCTTACTTCAATTAATATTACATAAATTTAAATAAATTAAATAAATTTAAATAAATTAATAAATTAAATAAATGCATAGTTATTGCCACCATAAAGCTTCAGATTAACAAATTTACAATGGAAACTAGCAAAATACATATTTTGTTAGCATTTGAATGTATTTTACATACATAATTTCATGCTTGAATATGGAATATCATTTAGGTTTTGTTTTCTTCTGGGTCCATGAAGCCACAGTTTTGAGAAAGAAGAGAACGAATGCTATTCATTCATTAGGCTACTCATTTATAGGCTACCTCACTGAATTCCTAATTGAGCAGGAACAGAAGGAATCTCTTCTACTCAGTCATGAAATCTATACCAATATTAAAGTAGACAAGCTTTAACGACAGAACTTCTTTTTAAACTTCTTTTCAATTGGGTAAATGAGGTTTTGTTTTTGTGTCTGTTTTTTGGTTGAAAAGATTAAAAATGTATAGCTCCATTTTGTGAGGAAGTCTAGACACATTGATAGGAATCAAGAAAAATATCTTTGAAGGTAAAACTGATTTTCAGCCCTAAGCAGGAGAGCTTTGCTCAAGTGAGAACCATGGAAGGCAGAGTTGGTATAAATCAGACTCACCAAAAAGAGATGAATTTAGAAATTTAGATGATCAGCCAGTAAACCAAGCTAAATCATGAACATAAAAGGAAAACAGTACAGGTCAGGTACATTCTTTTTTTTTTATTTATTCAGTAAGCATTCACACAATATCTCCTATAATCAAGGACCTGTGATATAACAGTGAATAAAATGGTACAATCATGCCTTCTAGTATTTACATGTTAGAAAGGAAGATTCATAGTAATCAACCATTGCTTAAAAAATTGGAATTATAATATGACCCAATAAGTAAAATATGAGCTACAAAGACCATAAAGGAGGGAAATTATCATAGTCTGAACATCCGTGGTAAGATTCTGAGAGATAAAGTGAGCTACCCCTGCAGAGTAAGGAGTTGGCTATATGAAGGATTTTTGTAAACTAGATGGAACCAAATGGTTGAAAATGGCAAAAGAATATGGTAAGTAGAATGCAGAATATACCTGGAGATGATATTTTGAGGGTCTAGTAGTTGGAGTGAGATATTTTAATTTTATCCTCTTATCCTTCAAAGCCCAGAGGGATAGAAATGGGACAAGATAAGATTAATAAACCTTAAGAAATATTATAAAAGGAGGCCTAATTGTATAAATAACAGTAAAATGTGATGCAAATACCCAGCCCTGAAACAAAGGGTGATTTAGTAATATGCTTCCCCAATTGCATCTCATTTTCAGATTAATTTCTCTTATTGTCTCCTTAGAATTCAGACTTCATGTTGGTTGTTTTTATCTATTCCATAATTATTTGTTGAATGTCTACTGTGTTCTAGAACTCTCTCAAGCTGTTGGTATGTAGCAATGAAAAAACAAAAATCCCTCTCTTAATGGAATTTATGTTATTTAGGTAGGGCCTGAAGAAAGATAGACAGTAAAGAGAATCAGTAAATTGAGGACTAGAGTTGTAGCACAGGGATAGGGGACTTGTCTCTATGCATGAGGCCCTGGGTTCAATCCCCACCAACACACACACAGGAATGAAAAAAGAAAAGGAAAATAATAAATGTAACGGGACATTTATTTCTGTGTTCAATAGAGATAAATACAAAGGAAAAGAATTTCAGCAGAAAAGGAAAGTAAGTGCAGTTTGAGCTATTAGTATGTATAATTAGAGTTGTTAATTGAATGAAGGAGTGTGTGTGTGCTGGAGCAAGGAAAGACCATGCACAACATCCTCAGGAAGAGCATGCCTGGGGAATTCAAGAATACCCAGGTGGTCCTTGAGAGGGAGTTTGAACAAGGCATCATGATATCACCTGATGGAGTTCAAGGATTCCCCCAAAGAGGAGATGGGAACCTCAACTCACAATGCAGAGTAGGTACCTGGTTATCACAGAAAAGTTTCAGAACACTGTCAGTGAGAGGGATAGGCAGATTTATTAGGCAGTGTTAGAAAGAAAGGGAGAAGAGGGAAAGAACTCTAACATGAAGAGTTGGTGGGGGATGTGGATGGGGATGAGGATGTTCAAATTGCTCCATTTGCCAGATGGTAAGATCAGCTTTTATGGATTGGCTGAGCCAGGATCCAGTTGATTATTTCTACTCTGGCTTCCCAATTCCATAACTCTGGAGGAATCTTTATGGCTTGAGAGAAAATTTGGTTCTCATGAGATAATTGTTCTTACTTAAGGGGGATGATATCATGGGTTGATTTGCTTTTCCTGGAACCTGAGTAGATTACAGGGTTAGGACAATAGCTAGAGACTTCTAGGCTATGGTCCAGGGGAGTCTGGATCTGGACCTTGTAAATGGTGACAATTGGATGTCCCTGCAAATCCTGAGAACTACTTCTGTTACTCTTATCTTGGTGTTCTTGGTCTCGGCAAGGAGACAGAGTCAGTAAATTTAAGGTTAGAAACCTTGTAATGTAGGTACTCTTTAAGTGATTAACATGCCTATGTGCAGAGCTAACCAGAGATATGACCAAAATTTTAAAGTAATAAAGGGAAAAATAAAACTGAGTTTCCTTTTATCTCCTTTTCTTTATTTCTTCTGTCTTACCTCAAGGGCAAGGTGCATCTAAAGTGTTACAGGAGTAGCAGTTTCTGTGCACTGCAGTTACTGTGCCTTTCCTTAGAGTGAAATGGAAACCTTTGGAAAGCTCTAAACAGAACAATGGGATCATTTGACTAACATTTTTGACAAGATTGCTATAAATGCTCAGAGGGGAAACAATTAAGGAGGCTGTTGTAATAATCCAGAGGGAAATGTTGGTGACTTTTTCCACTGTGGTAAAAGGAGACTGCGAAGTAGTCAGGTGTGTACTTACCTTGAGGGTGAAACTGAGAAGCTGTACTATTGGAGTATATGAGAGGAAGTAGACCAGGAGAGGAGTGAAGGATACCCTAAGATTTAGGTCATGGATAATGGAAAGGATAGAGTTATTAATTGAAATGCAGAAGAGTTTAGGTGGGATACATTGGGGTAAAGAAACTAGAATCTCAGAGAGGTAGGATGCTGGGAAAGCAGAGGCTTTGGGATCTTCAGCAGGTAGTAGGCTTGTTTTAACACCGAGAGGCAGGGAGTCAGGGATCACCTGGTTGTCATTCTGGTGGGCCAAATTTCAATGAATACTTGGCAGAACACTGAAGCAGGTAGCAACCAACAACGATTGCAATAGCATGAATAGATCTTAAAAACATAGCGCTGAGAGGAAACTTAAGCAAATAAAAAATAAAGTTACCGAAATATTGTTTACTACAAACTTAAAGTATATGAGCATATAAGTCTGTTTTGTTAAGAGACATTATAAAATAGCAAATTGTATATATGTGAATGGTTGCGCGTAGCATAGGGTGCAAGGAAGATTGTTATAAATGGCATGTGTGAGGCCACTTGAAGACAGGCCTTGTGTGAAAAAAAGCTTTAATCTTGTCCAGATGTGCACAGAGACTGAAATTCAGGGTAGATTTGAGCTGCTAGGTGGGAAGAGCTGAATTTATTTCATCCATGTGTAGGTGGGCTGACACTGAGAGAGATTTAGAGAGAGAGAGAGAGAGAGAGATCAGCAGCTAACTGGGAAAGAAAACTAAGTTTATATAGGATATTGAGAAGGGGCTATGATCACAAGGAATGTTTATGACTGAGGGTCCAAGTGTAGTCAGCATAGATGTGCAGATAATCACTAGACTTCTCAGCACCAGGGAGATTGTATACTCTGTCCTAAATTTTTCTTATGGCTGTCTATCCTATTTACTGAGAGTAGCCTGTTGTTTGCAGAGAATGGTGAAAGTCTCATTCAGGTCAGGCATGACAGAGAGCAATGGAGATAAAAGGGAATGAATGAATGAATGAAAAGGAAAGCATACAGCAAAGCCTTGATTGATCTTTAGTATTTCCAATATAAGAGAATGGGGAATGAAGAGGAACCAGTGAAAATTGGAGAAAAACCAAAAAAAAAAAAAAAAAAAAAAAAGGCATTTTGTAACCTTAGTTTGAATTTTGTAGAAAAGGCGAGGAGACAAATGGGTTTGGTAGGTTAGAAGGGGAACGTGGGGCTAGTAGGAGCACAGGAAATAGTGTAGAAGCAGGACACAGGAGTCTGTGCATAGGTATGAGACAGTGGGTACTCCAGTGCTAGTGAGAACAGGTGGTGGGGCAGAGCATCTGGGCCGTATGGGGAGATGAGCCGCTGGGGTGACTGGGGCTGTGGGAAGCCTGTTGGAATATTATTTTTTAGTGATAGAGCAAGGGCATCCACTAAAAATAAGAATGGGGTAGAGGAATGAACGGTTTAAAGAAAGAAAAGGTGCAAAGAGCAAAGGGACTAAGGAAATGAAATGTCATGACCAGGTATCATTAAGTCCCCATTTGGTGTTAGCTAGTCACACTTTAAGTTAAACAGGAAAGAAAGAATTTTATTTGAAACTTTTGCAATAGGGAAAAGAGGTTGAACTTAACTCCTTGAAAAGAAAAATGGGAGTGTATTTAAGCACCAGGATGAGCTAGTAGAAAATTATTGGAGGAACACTTCAATAAGGGTACTCCTATAGGGAGTTAGGTTGCTCATTGTGATTAGGCCATCTGCATTTGCTAACTGTACCTTATGGAAGTTAGGCTCCAGTGCTTCCATCGAGACTGAAAGGAAAGGAGGCCAACTCCTTTTGTTTAGATTTTCACAAGGACAGCTCCCAGGTCCTCGAGAAAGACAATTCTGGGAGAACATTAATATCTCAAAGTGGCAAATTAAGAACTTATATATTATTTTCTGGTATTGGAAATGAAATGCAGGGGCACTTTATCCCTGTGCTACATCCCCAGGCCTTTATTTTATTTTGAGACAGGATCAAGCTAAATTGCTGAGGCTGGCCTTGAACTAGCAGTCTATCTGCGCTAGCATCTAGAGTAGCTGGGAGTACAGGAATATGCCACCTCACATGTTGTGTACAGCAACATTTTTTTCTTTTTCTTTCAGTAACTCCTCTTTAACAATAAACACTGGACCCCCAAGTTGGGAAGGCCATATAAAATTTAGTCAAAATGAGGAGAAGATTAAGTCCATCTTGATTACTAGTCCATATGATTGTTTTCTTGCTTCATTTGTTTTCCTGGTTCCAGGTTTCCAATATGTAAAGAACTAAATTTAACCTGGATTGAAGAGTAGTTGAGAGAGGAAGTATAGAGTTGAGGATGCCTAGGAAAAAACAATAAACATGGTTGACTATGGGATTTAAACTGTGTAAAAAGAAGAGTCCTGGAATGCTAAAAGGCCAGTGGGAGGCCATAGGATCACTAGATTTTGGTCTGCTGAATGGAGAATTTTTAGAGTTTTTCTATAACTGAACTGAAAAGATATTGAAAATATTTCTGTTCTCTGGGTACTAGCTATACAAGGAATTCTGTGATCCATTCACAAATTCTTACTTTGAGGCTTATGAAGCTTTCCTATGATTTATTGGTCTCCTTCATCTGTGACCACAAAGTGAAGTGGAACATTGTTGCATTTGATTTCTTTGTTCAAGTATAAAAAAAAATTCATAAGGAAAAGAACTGGCTGTATTTCTCTCTGAATATGCTGACCTGAAACCTCTGTAAGTATAAAACTACTTTTCCCAGTTGGATTTTTGCTTTTTGCTTGTTTTTGTAGAATACATTGAAGAACTCTCTGATGACCTTGTCTGTGTACATGTTTTTAAATAAATCAAACTAAACACAGATTAATTAGCCCAAATCAACCCCCTTAAAAAATCCTCGAATCCATGAAATTCTTTAATCACTTTCTTTCTTTTTCACAGCTGTGAAAACATTTGCTGTTTTATGTAACAATAACCATAAGTCTATAAATAATTCTGACCATAGAAACAGTTTAGTATTTTGTGTCAGATCTTCCAATCATGAGATGTTTTAATTTCTGCTCAGAATGTGTGAGCAACAGCACAGTCTATGGCAATGATGACTGAAAATGAAAACAGATGATTTAGTAAGCACACATTTGTTTTCAGGACATAAAAATGAAGTAAACGCAGAAAATACAAAGTAGACATAAATATACTACCCAGTGAAAACAAAGTGTTTAACTCAAGTTGAATAAACAAGCACAATGAGAAACTAACTGAAATTACATAACGGATAAAGTTAAGCCAATGTAGAAAAACAAAAGCAGTACCAATGTCAACTAATATTAAAAGGAAATGTGCTTTTATAATAATTGCACTATTTTTTACACAAAGATTATGAGAAGATATAGTAATCCCAAATTATTTTGAAGGGAAAGCAGTATGATTATAGCCTTCAACAAAGAAGTGTACAGCTTTGTTTATTTGACAGATATATGTGGAGTATTTGCCAAGAGCTATGAATTGTTCCAGGCCTTGAGGATTCAGAGCCCTGATCTCCCATACCATACGTTCTAGTGGAGGGCACAGATGATAAGTAAGGAAAACACGGCAGAGTGATAAGGCAACACTGAAGTTACTGATAAAAGAAAAATTTAAGACAAATTTAGCACTTATTTAAGCAAATAGTTCATCAGTCAGGGCAGCCATCTAGACAAAAAAAGGTTCAGAACACTCAACTTTTAATGTGTATCAATGTATTTAAGGCCTCAAGAGGGGAAGTGACATACAGAAAGAACCGTATTATCCAAAGTAGCCATTTGCAAAGTTTGGCAGCTTTTTGCCTCTGATTGACTGGAAGTTCTGTTGCTATGATTGGTTGACACTCAGCTACTTGTGATAAAAGTAAATTTCCATTTAGGTTACAGTCTATTATGCATCAAGTTAGATTTCATTTCACTTATGTACAGAGAGACCTTAGGCCAAACTTAGGCAGCTTTATGCTAAACAATTCAATTTCACATTACTAAAGGAATGTGATGTTTAATCCAATCTCTAACAGAAGGCATAGGATGCCATGTGCATTAAGGAGAGGGAAGATCATGTATTACATGGTTTTAAGTAGGAATGAGTTTGCTGTCCTTAAAGAACAGAAAAATTGTATGTGGCAGAGGTGGAGTAAGATAAGACTATTGAAAATTAGGCAATATTAGGTCACAAAGATTTTCCCATCATGAGAGTTTTATTATAATCACAATGGGAAAAAGTTTAGCATTGTAAGTAGTACAGTAATACTGACTTAAGTTTTAATATCTTTTGGGGTATTATGATAAGAGTAGATAACAGATGGATAGGCCAATTATAAGGTTACTGGAAAGTGACCCAGATGAGGATGAGTGGTTTGTGTATAGATTTATGTTCCTATGGATTATTCCATTTTTCATATTAATTGTGAAACATTATTTCCAGCATAAAAGAAAAAAGTTAAAAAATTTAGAGAGTGTATTTAGAAATATAGAGAAATGCAGTGTAACCAGACAGAGAGGATGATAAATAATATGATAGTGAAAGTGATTTACACACATACAGGTTACAAGAGGACAGATGTGTAATACATTATTCAGTGAATCTTGTTGTGGAAGTGGAAAAAGAAACCTTTATGGAGTATTTCTGCCATTGCCCATCCCAGATTTCCTTACCATTCTCTGTTTCTTACCATGGATATACCTATTTTGTGTTCCTCTCAATGACATTATAAAACAGAAATTAATCTCCTTATTCCTAACATAGCAATTTAGTGCTCTTTTCCTTCTTTTCTTTATTTCACTGAGTAGAACTATTTCCTTTATGTACTGAATCAATCATTCTTTTTTCAGAAACATACAAGTTTTCTTCAGTCCCTTCCCTGGTTTGGATGAGTTCTACCAAAGGTCCTTGGTACTCTTGGGAATGGTGGAACATTTGAGAAGTGCGACTTCCAGGGAGGTCTTAGGTCAGAGGACATGTGTTCTCAAAGGGGACTGTCAGACCCCCAGTCCCTTTCTCTTCTTTTTTGGTTCCTGGCCCACAGAGTAAGCAGTTTGCTCAGCGATGTGTTCCTGCTGTGATGTGCTGTGATGCAATGTCAGAGGTACAAAGAACTGGGCCTACTCGTTGTTGGACTGTAACCTCTAAAACCATGAGCCAAAAAACCTTTTCTCTTTATGAATTAATTATCTTAGGTATTTTGTTATAGTAATGCAAAGCCCACTAATATAGAGACATTAAGTATTCTTACCAACATACAGAGATTGTGGTGCAAGACCTATCAAGACCAAGAACAGTAATTCCAATATCTTCTTAATTGTGTTTTATAAAACAGATTGAAATAGTTTACTTGGCTGTAAATTTTTACCTTCATCGTCACCAGAATATGTTCTCCTCATCCTATATCTTACTCCAACAAAGACTGAATAAATTTCAGATTATTTTAGAGACCACAAATTTTGTTTGCTAGAGAAGCCATTTTTAGTTTATAAAACAGAGTAATGTTTTATGTACAAATAGAAAACAACAAACTTCAACTTTATAAATCGGTTACATTAGCCTGAATACAACCCCATGTAGAGATAAACAAATGTATTTGAATTAATCAAATGTATTTATATCTATCCTGAGAGTCTAGGAAGTAACTGTAAGTGGAAAAAACAGAAAATTATACATTATGACCTAATTTCTTCTTTTTAAATCTAACAAGGTGATGCTTTGCTTCATTTGCACATACTCTATTAGTCCTTATAGATTAATTACATTTTTCAAATAGAATGAACACCCCTAATTTCCAGCTGAGTAATAGATTCCTTGAATTATTAACCACTCAAACACAATGAGGAAATGTCACTGAGAATGAACCCTATATTTAATATTTATCTAAGTGTTGGGATTGTGGTGATATTTTTAAAGAAAGTGTCAAGTAACACTTCTTTTCGCAGAGACAAGGGGCAGAGATTAACCTAGTGTATTACAAAGAGTACTTGAAAAATTAACTAAGAATTATACTTTCTTAAATAGGGGAGTAAAAGTTTAGATGCCTCGAGGAAATCACATTTGTTTTTAAAAATACCAAATTGCAGAACAAAATTAAGTCAACCAATTTATTATTCACTTCCTGTTGCAAGTATTTTTTTATAAGAATAAAAGTGGGGCATAAATGCTATATTTTTGTCTTTTGATTTCTAGATGGAAAAATGTGTATCAGAACCAGTTTTTTGATTGTATTAAAGTCTGTTACATGTCCCATTTTCTGTTTAGAACACTTCATGTTTTTATTGGAATAAGAGATCTCTGTTTTATAAACCTTTTAAATGCCTTTCTATTATTAAATCTTCAACTTTGCATGATTAGGTCATGGGCACTTGTAAGCCTAAATGATGAGTTGTTCTAATTTGTGTCTCTGCATGGTGTATTCGTTTATGATTTTGTTTATTGTATATTTGTGCTATTATGGCACTGACAAGGACTTAAGCAACATTCCTCAGATTTTTGATTTTTAAGAGGAAAATTATGAGAAAGTAAAAAAAGGCAAGAGAAAAAGATAAAAAGAGAGAAAACATTTTTCATCTCACAATTGCTTGATTTATATGGTAGGAGGCAAGTACCAGATTCTCCCTTGGAATAAGAAAGATAACGTAGCCAAAACACTGCTTGTTGCCAGTCCTTCAATCTGATTAAATATTTAGTGGTTTTAGATGTGGAACTGTCTCAGTTATCCTCTCGTGTTGACATTTTTCACAATCCTTTGCATTCTTTCTGGTCGTGAAAAATATATACAGGGGAAAGGGCTGCTTTGGTGGAGTTATTGGAATGCTGTGAAGCTTACTCTTTTATCTTTTTTAAAAAGGCCACATTTCTTTCTTCAGGAAAGAAACTGATGCATTGGACAGGAACATTATTAGTTCTCTGTGAAATCTGTTGTTTATAACGAAACTTTTTCTTCCCTACTTCAGGTTTGGCTCTTGCTATTCAGAGCCAAGATGAAGAGAATTCAAAGAACCTGCTGTTTCTCAATTACCTTCACTGAAAGTCCTCTGAATCTGGGAATTTAACTTTCTCTTTTGTTATGCCTGGTTACTCTTGGGTCTTCTCTTCTAGGGGAAAATTGTTTTTGAAGGTGAACAAAGTGAATGAGGGATGTGTGTGTATATGTATAGGTGTTTGTGTGCATGTGTGCACAGTGATAGGGTGTAGGATGGGGAAGACATCGGTAGAAGAGCTTAAAATATGGAATGGGAGAAAATATTTGCAAATCATTTAAGTCTTAAGAACTTGTATATTCACAATTTTAAAAATATTTGCAAGTTAATGGTAAAAACATAAACATTAAAAAAACAAGGAAAGGAATTGAATAGACATTTCTCTAAAGAAAAGATAGAAAATTACAATAAGCATGTGGAAAGCTTCGTGACATAATTAGTCATTAGGAAAGTGCAAATCAAAACCATAATAACCTCCCACTAGAATGGCTGGAAATAGGATAGATAGTTACAGATGTTGGCAAGAATTATAGAGAAATTGGAACCTCATAAATTGACGAGATTATACAATGGTGCAAATTCTTTGGAAATTAGTTTGGCAGTTTCTAAAAATATTAAACATAGAGTTACCATGTGAACAGACAATTTAACACAAATAACACATCTGTATAAATGGGGAGATATTTTACCCCACAGAATCTGACAGTGGAATCATTACCTTTCAATACTATTCTGCATTACATCTTGAAAATTTGTGAAATAAATGAAAACAAAAAATTGTTACTTTACTGCCTTTTCTTATAAATAGGACCTACTTCCTTCTGAAAATGTTCACTTAATTTTTTTTTTGTGACAGTAGTTTTTTTCCCAGTCAGCATTTTAAATTTGTTATGACAGAGATCCATTTTATGCTTTCCACAAGTTCTGAAATAAGACACTTTTAGTCATTTTATTGCCAGAATATGTATGATTTGCTCCATGCTTCTTGTAATTCATTAAAATGTATGCACTCTCCAAATTGGAAACCAATCCGGAATAAATCAGCTTTCCAGAAAACATTCATAGAAAGTACTTGAGATAGTTGCTACTTAAGAATATAAAAACTTGCTTGGTACTTGGAGTTTATTGTCATTTACGGTGTTTGTAAACAAATGGTGGATTTGTATGAAAATAAAAATTAGTGGCCAGGCTTAAGCATATTATGAGATCTACTTAAAAATCATTTGATAAGCAGCATCTAAGCAGGTTATTATAAGCTCTAAATGTCTTTTATAGGAAAGAGTAATGAATCTGCAATCTAAACTAGATAAACTGCCCTAACCCCCATCCCCCCCGCCCAAAAGGTTACAAAAGCTTTTCAAGTAGGTTTATTCAATCTAAACCATTTGGGCCTCCAGTTTTAGCCATAAAATACAAAGCTTGTATGTGCTGGAGAGAATTTTTCAAACAGCTTGAGCAGGGGATAACCCAGGCATTCAATCTCAGGCATCCTGAAGACCTCAGGCTATGTAGCATCCTTCAGAATCTGCGGCAAGAGCAAGTACCACTTTCCTGCTGAGAAGGAGCCATGTGGTTTCTTGGGCCAATGGCCACAGGCTGTTTCCTGGTAGGTGAGGCTCTGAACTAGGTAAAGTGGGATCTTAATCATGGATGTTAATTATATGTCCATCAGTATTGATGAGGAGCAAACTGTGATCAGCCATGTCTGTAGGGAAACTACAGTCGTGTAAGGTTGCTTCTGTGTGTCTCATGTTCACTTATTATGAGATGTTATAAGTGAGTTTTTCTTAGCTCTCTGAGAAGAGCTACTATTTATTTTTATTACTTACACTTAAAAATTATTATTTTAATAAGGGTAGCATGGGTTGTCTTGTAAATAGTCCTGCAGTGCAACATTGTTCTGCTGTTTCTTTCCACTGTGTAAGATGTTGTGCCAGTCATTACAGGCCCTAATGACTGCTGGCCTGAGGACAGTGGGTTCCCCCTGACTGCTCTTTCTGTTTTCAGAGATGTTCTTTAAGCTCATATTGCACTGTTTTTGTTTGTTTGTTTGTTTGGTTGGTTTAGTTTGGTTTCGGGATTTGTGGTTGTTAATAACAGCTTACACTGACTATCCTTTTGGTTTTCCACTTAATTTTTTAAACAGTTTCTACTACAAAACTGTGTACTTGTTCCTCTATTGCCTGGAACTTGTCTGTCTCCCAATTTTCTGTAAGTACCTGAAGGATAGGATGTGTCCTGCTACATAGCCTCAGTCTCCATGGGAGGAAGGATTTGTGCACAACTGTCTATGTCATCAGTGCATCACCAATAAATACTTGCTGACTGAGTCATCTGCGTAAATTTCCAGTTTCTAGGGGTATTTGTTTTTCTGGTTTCCCCTACTCTTCAAGTAGCTGTCTGTCTTCTTTTCCCATCCCCTCTTTTTAAAAATAAATTATCTTTCTTTATTTAAAAAAATTCCAGTTTCCAATAAATGAATACGTACTATGTGAGTGATCCAGTAAATGAAACAAACTTCTTTGGCTTGGCTTTCTCAACACAGCTTGAAAGAAAATGGGTCATAGCTGGAGCTTGTCTTCTAAAAATAGAAGAGCTCATAAGAATCACCTCATAATATATCATAGAGGTTGCTGGTAGAGGATCAACAAAAACCCAAAATCAAGGTGGGAAATACCGAAAGCGTGAGGAACCAAGGACTGGAAGATTAAAGGAGAGGAATGAGACTTATCTTTCTTCTCTCAAGCTTTTGTTCTCCCTTATTCATCCTAGGAAGATGAAGAATACTTAGAAGAGAGAAACTCTTGTAAAAGATTCTAACTTCCTCATGTAGTGCCCTTGGGCAGTGAATTGAATTGTTGTCAGGTGCACTCACTTAACAAAGGTGCAAGGATCTCTAGTGGCCATCTTCTAGTTTCTTACAATTGCATGTTAGCATTTGTCTATGGGAGTCTCACAACAGCACGTGTGCACACACACACACATATATATAATATGTAACTATATATTATATAATTATCAATGCATAATTATGTTTTATAATCAATACATGTATAATTAAATTATAAGATTGTATGATGAATATAATTATTAATATGTATTTATTATATATTAATATAACTATATATTATATTTATGATATATCTAAGGTCTTGGCTGCAGTTTTTAATCAGTATTCAACAGCTCACTAGTTATGTAGCTTCAAAAACTCTCTTAACTTCTCTAAGCCTCAGTTTTCTCTTCTGGAAAACAGTGATAATAATAGTACCTATCTTACAGAACTGTTTACAGTTTTTTTATTTTTTTAAAAGAAGTTTTAGATTTACCAAAAAATTGAACAGAGAGTTGAGAGTTTCCAATATATCCATTCACCCCACTCAATTTCCTCTATTAACATAGTCTATCAGTGTGGTATATTCATTATAATTAATGAACCTATACTGGGACATTGTTGCCTAAAGTTCATAGTTTACATCAGAGTTAACTCTTTACGGTTTATAGTTCTATGAATTTATTGTCCTAAAAATCTCCTATACTTTACCTATGATTCTTCCTTTCCTCCTTCAGTAATTTTGCTAAGATACATGGTACTCTGCTTATTGTGTCTTTCAAAGAATTGGTCCATTTCCTTTAACATCAAATCTGTGAACTTAAGATTTGTTTATAATATTTTGGTTTTATACTTTTAAAGTACTGAGGACCAGTAACAATGGTCTCTTGTTAAATTTTGATGTTAGTAATTTGTATTTCCTCTCTTTTCTCCTTGGTTTGCCTGGCTAAAGTTATCAATTTTATTTAACTTTTCAAAGAACCACTTTTGGTTTTATTATTTTTCTCTTTTGGTTTCCTGTTTTCAATTTTATTCCTTTCTGATTATCTTTATTTTCTTCCGGTTATGCTGGATGTAGTCTGATCTTCATTTTCTAATTTCCTAATATGGAAGCTTAGCTTATTTGTATAGATCATTCATCTTGTCTAATACATACTTTCAAAGTTATACATTTCCCATTAAGCCTTGCATTTGCTTTATCCTGGAAGCTGGATAAGTTGTATTTTCATTTTTATTTATTTCAAATAGTTTTTAGTTTCTCGTGAAACTTCTCTTAGCTGTGTTATTTAATGTCTATTATGTTTTAGAAATTTTTAGCTATTTTCCATACTGATTTCTAATTTAATTCACATTTAGTCTAAACACATATTTTTGTATGATTTCTATTTTTGTAAACTTAGTAAAGTATTTGAAATATCTTTCCTATGCTCTTGTGAAGAAAGTATGTTCTTCTATTGCTGGACGATATATTGCATAAATGTCAATTAGATACAATTAATAATTAGATCAAATTATTTTATCATGCTATTGAGTTCAACTACATCCTTACTGAAATTCTGCCTGCTGTACGTATCTATTACCAATTGCAGAATAGTGAAATATTCAATTATAATAGTGAATTATTGTATTTCTCCTTGTAGTTCTATCAGTTTGTTTTGCTTGGTTTTTTGCTCATACATTTTTGTGCTCTATTGTTAGGCAATACACATTAAGGATTTTGTATATCCTTCAAGAATTGATCTTTTTATAATTAGATAATGACCCTCTTTATCTCTGATAATTTTCTTTGCTCTATAGTCTGCTCAGTGTGTAATTAATATAACTACTTTGGTGTTCATGGTACCTTTTTCTATTCCTGAACTTTTAATATATCTGTCTTTATATTTAAAGTGGATTTCTTGTAGGTGATATATAGTTTTTAAAATCTATTCTGGCAGTCTTGGTATTTTTATTGGAGTATTTAGACTTTTTGCATTTAAAATTATTATTGATATATTTAGGGTACTATCTACCATATATATGATTGTTTTCCATTCATTCTCCTTACTCTTAATTCTTTTCATTTTCCTAATAAAAACAATCTGTTAGTATTATTGTCATTTTTTAATAACATAAAGGTATTAAAAACAAATTTCAGAGTTATATTCCAACAAAAGACACCAATGAATGCCCTGAACTTCTTTCTCTTTCTATGACCTCTCTGATTTTAATTGAGTATTGTTTATGACTCCATTTTCTCATGTCTCTTAGCATATCAACTAGACTTCACTTTACATTTTTTTGTTTACCTTTGTGCAATATACATTTAATAATTAGTGGTAGTTCTCTGTCTAGTAACACTATACCACTTCATAGATAACGAGGTACCATATAACAGTATTTCTGTCTCTTATAAAATTGCTTTTATTAGTTTATGAGTTATGATAATTTAATATATTATTGAATTATTTTGAACCATTTCTTAAATCTATGAAGAATAAGAAAATAAAAAACTATTTTACTTAATTTATTCATTATCTAAGACTATTTGAATAATCCAAAGTACAAATACAGTAAAGAGCAAAATATAAGACTGATAAAAGGAAACAGGAAGATAAATCTTATGCAAAAGGAAAGGGGCCAAGAAACAGAGGGCAGGGAGAAAGGGGAAGGGAAAGGGGAGTAAAAAGATTTAAGATGTGTCATGTACATGTACCAACAATTCACAATGGATATAATCATTATATGTTGCAAACATGAACTAAAAATAATAATAGTAACAAAAATGGGAGAAGAGTATCTAGGGATGGAGAAAGAGAGGTGGGTGATGAAGGGAAGGAAAATAAAAAGAATCAAGATATATTCAGTATAGCTACCTTCTCACTAAGATGAATGTAAATGTCATATACAGCAATCATATACTAATAAAAATAAATATTTTTATGTACATTTGATTTTCTGACCTGTTTTATTGTCCATTTTGCTGAAAACTTTAAAACATATCTTCCAAAGAAGTTCTATTGGGACCCCCCCCACACACACACAATTTTTGTTTGTTTGAGAAAGCCTTCATTTCCTTTTTATTTTGAAGGATAATTTTATGGGGTACAGAACAATAAGGTGAGTGGATATTTAAAATTTTACTATTAGTTTTTAAATATTCAGTTCCACTCTCTACTTTTGTGATTTATGAAGGAAGATTGATGTATTTCTTATCCTTGTTCCTCTATAAGCTGCATTTTCCCCTTTATGAAAAATTTTAAAATATTTTTCTGTTGCCATTTAATTTCTAGTACTTTGAATATTATGCACCTAAGTAAGGAGTTTTGATATTTATTGGTTGGTATTCTCCAAGTTTCTTTAATCAATGATTTCATGTCTATCATTAATTATGGAAAGCTCTCAGCAATTTTTACTTTGAATAGTTCTTTTGCTCCTTTCTGCTTGAATTCTCATTACATCTATATTAAACCTTTTGTAATTTTCTCTGATATTTTTACTTCAAATATTTCTTTTATTCTTTTTCTCTTCTCCTCCTGAATTTCTCAATACACATATGTTATGCTTTTTTATAATTGTCTCTTAATTCTTGGATAGTTTCTTTTTCCATTCTGTGTTTTTCTTTGCAATCAAATTTTAAAAGTTTTATATTTATATCTCTCCAAGTTCATTTCTTGTTTTTCCAGCCATATCCAGTCTACGGCATTCTGCATTTTGCAATGGTTAATTTCTAGCATTTCCTTTTGATTCCTTTTTAGAGTTTCTATGTCTGTTTATATTTCCATTTGTTCTTCCATTTTGTTTACTTTTTCTACTACAGTCCTTAGAATAATTATTCATAGTTATTTTAAATTTCTTGAATGAGAACTACAGAATTTTTGCTGTATCTAAGTTTGCTCTGAATCTTGTTTCAAATCTTCAAATTTTTGCCTCTTAGCATGCCTTGTACTCTTTCACCGAAAGCCTGATATGAAGTATTTATTAAAGAAACTGAAGTAGAAAGGGCTTTAGTAAGAGGATTTATGGTTGTCTAGCCAAGAGACTATATTGATTGTTTTCTGTGGTTGTGGTGTGAGAGACTTAAGTTTCCTCTCGTGTCCTTGCTTTTGTCTCTTTTCTTTCTTTCTTTTTGGTACCCGGGATCGAACTCAGGACCATGCGCTTGTGAGGCAGGCGCCGGAACCACTGAGCTAAATCCTGGCCTCTTTTTGTCTCTTTTCTTGTCCTTGTGTTTCCCTAGAAACTCTTTCTTAAATAGATTCAGAGGATTTTATTCCCTTAGCTTTAATTCCTCTTACGCATAAGCACTCTGGATGCAGCAATAAGTTATAAAGAGGAAAAAATATGTCCTGTAGCTTATTGGATAGGTTTTTGTCTTTTGGTGAGTTGGTGTTTGACATTTTCTTCTCCTCACACCGAAGGTTATGGGACTGGAGTAGGGTATTTGCTTTACTCCTTGTTGGTTAATCCTTCATAAAACCCCTGTAAGTGACTCTGCTAAAATAATCTCCTTTGTTAAGGAGAAGAAGAGCTCAGCTTATGTTCCGAAATGATTCCTTTTTGCTGTCTCCTTGAGAGAAGAGCAGGGAATTTTTCTCCTATATTCATAGTAGAGTTCCTAGACTAAATGTTAGGACAGTGTGGAGTTCCTCCTAAAAGTGGGTTCCATAAACTGACTCTCAAGTTTCTCTGGCAGCAATTTCCCATTACCTCATTTTTTGGAAGGGGTGCAATAGATGTTGCTTTTCACTTTCTTCAGTGTTTTTTCTTGTTGTAAGAAGGGTATTGACAACATCCAAACTCTTTACTTGTGAAACTGGAAACCAATAGTTTTTAAATACAAATGCAATATCCAAATAAAACAGTATAAATACATGGCAAATAGTGAGTTTATTTTTCGCTCATTATCATTTATCATTATTCCATTTTAAAAATTATACTCTAGTCATGATGAAATAACACGATTTAATAAGCATTAGAAAAGTCAATACATTTCTTTGAGCCTATTAAAATTATTTCTGAAAGAAATAATGAGTTTAGGGAAATAATTTACTATGGCCAGATACCTGCAATAGAAATCACAGGATGTCAGTGTCATGAAGAACAAACTTGAGCAGAAAGACCGGTCAGAGAACCTGTGATGGGGGAATAGTGAGGAACATGAAGGAAAATAGTGGAAATTAGGGTCAAGGCAGCATAACTTTAGGAATAGAAAAGATGATGAAGATGGTAGTAGACTCTAGATGTCTGGCCCATAGTAGAATTGACACAGCTGGCTTTGTCTTTCATATTCAGAGATGATACTTTCTGATGAGAATTGGTGTTTGTGCCAAGAGATGCTGCTGAACAGTTGATTCCAAGAAACTGCACTGCGGTTCACAGCTGTCACCATGGCTTAGAGCAAAGCTGTCACAGACGTGCAGCCTGCTCAGCCTCTTTCCTCAGATAGCGCCTCCTCACCTCCCGTTACTGCAGTTTACTGTTTACTTGCTCTGCGTGCTTTTGAGTTTTCCAGTGGCTCAAAATTGTCATAGCATTTGAAAAGCACCAGAAAATCATTTCTTCTGTTCTGCCTGCTTGTGATCTTATGTGTTTGCCATAGAATGATTACTTATGGATTAATTTTACTGAAGCCTCATATAGTTTTTTGGTTGTATTTATGAAATACCATTTCTCAGTAACTCTAGATTGTTTTCTTTCTTCCAGGATTTCATGGTCAGCAATGCTCACTTTTTAGTGTTAACTTTGGTGTGAAATTATAGCTGATGATATCAATTTAGAAAACCAATTTTTATATGTGTAAAATGGAAAGGATCAGCCTTGCCACCCTAGAGAAGGTTGGATTCTTACTGTTCCATAAACTTTCAAGAACTTTGTTCTTGATTTTGATTCTTGTAATAGTTTAATAAATAGGCTAGAGCGTATGAACAACTTGAGAAGCCTGCTGAAACTAAATATGTCTGGATGCCATCTCTCAACTTCTGAAACATACAGGGGAGGAGCCAAGAAACATATGTGAAGTAGCAACTGTAACACTGAAAGTCAATCTACAGGGCCGGGGATTTAGCTCAGTGGTTCCACCGCCTGCCTTGAAAGCTAAGGACCTGAGTTCAATCCCCGGTACCAAAAAAAAAAAAAAGAAAGTCAATCTACAGGTTGACAGCCAAGACCAAACATACACCTACTCATACACATACACACACACACACACACACACACACACAAAATACATTCAGGTGTTATGGATTACCAATTTGGTTAGTAAAGGAAACAGAAGCTAATGGAAGTTGATTGGTTACACATAGCAGGAATAGATCCAGCTCATCTCTGCACTATTTTTCTTTTTTTTCCCATTAAGTTTATTGGTACATTTTCGGCATAAAATATAGTTACATACATCATTGGGATCTTGTATCTTTTTTTTTTTTTTTTTTTTTTTTTTTGGTACCGGGGATCGAACTCAGGTCCTTGCGCTGCGAGGCAAGCGCTGGAACCACTGAGCTAAATCCCCAGCCCTAGGGATCTTGTATATTTACATGATGCATCTTGGTTCTTTTTTTTTCCCCTTCCCTTGCCCTCCCTTCACCCCCTGCACCCTTCCCTATTTGCAAAGACTTTGTTTCCATTTTTTTCCTTTTCTCATATTTTTTTTCCTTTTTTCCTTTCCCCTACCCCTCCCACTTCCCCTGCTCCTTTAGACCTTTTCTTCCTGTTATGCAATATCAATTATACATTTTTTAAATTACAATATCAAGATCTAGGAGACATTAGCACTGATTTTACAGAATTTAAAAGAATATAAAAGCATATTTCAAAAATCTGTTTTGAAATAAATTTGACAATTTCTAAGAAGTACCTTGGAAGACAAATTAATGAAACTAACTCTGGAGGAAATATAAAATTTGAATAGCATCTATTAAAGAAAGTATATTCCTAGCTTGAAAACCTACCTACATGTCAACAGCAGGCTCACATACATTTTAACTGATAAATTATATAAATTAAAGCAGAAAAAAGAAGGAACACTTCTCCCCTCATTTTAGGAACTCAACATTGTGCTAAACCTAAAACTGGATAAAGATAATAGAAAAAAAAGTATGAACATAGATAGAAATTTGTTTAACAAAACAAACTATTAGAAGTCAGATCTGGCAGTATGTAGAAAGTGGTTTTGTTGTAGGGATGGCAGTGTTGGTTCAGCATTGGAAGATCCACCCTCAAAAGTCATCGTTTTAACAGAGGAAAGGAAAAAGCCATATGATCCTGTCACTAGTTGGAGAAAAAGTATTGGAGTAAATTCTACAGCTGTTCATGGTAAAAGCTATCAGGAGCCTAGAAGCAGAACAGAACCTTCTCAACAGATTAAAGACGTGTGCTCCATACTTCCAGTGAGAATGCCTTATATGAATGGAGAAGATACAACACTTTCTCCTTAAGGTGGGGAACAAGGGCAGATATGCTTACTCTTTGTCTGTCCATTAAACTTTGAAACCTAGGCCCCAGCAAAATAGTCTTGCAATAAAATTGCACAATTAGGGTAAGATTGGCATGGCAGAAGCAAAATCTTTATATGTAGATGAAATGATCATCTACAGAGAAAATACTAAGAAATCTCGAGGAGCCCCTAGAACTTGTATTTGAATTTAGCAGGATTAGAAAACACAAGGTATATATAAAAATTCAGGTCTGTGTATACTTGCTATAAATGAAGGATTGGATATTGACATTTAAATGTTATGTAGGAGTACAAAGGGCCTAGAAAAGTAAAAAAAAGAAAAAGACAAAAAAAAAAACAACAGTGCTGGAAGACATTTAGTACCTAATTTTAAGACTTCCTCTAAAGCTACAGTAATCAAGGCAGTGTTAGTGTAAGGAAAGACATATAGGTCATTGGACTAAAACAGAGAATCCAGAAATAGAACCACACATATATGGTCCACTGAGTTTTGAAAGATTATTTAACATTAGCATTTTATAGAATATAAACTCAATTCAGAGCCGAGGAAGAGACAGTGTTTGCAGCAAAAGGCACTAGAACACCTAGTATCCATATATAAAAAATTAACCTCAACCCGTTATTTCCACACATGAAAAAAACTTGAAAGGATCTATGAAACTAAATATGAAAGCCTAAAAGTATGAAACTTTAAGGAGAAATTATAAGGGAAAATGTTTATGAATTCAGGGTAGGCAAGAACTACCTAGGATACAAAAGAAATGATGTATAAAAGAAAAAAATTGATAAATAAGATTCCATCAAAATGTAGAACTTTAAATGACATCATTAAAATGAAAAATAGTCCTTAAACAAACCATATTTACAATGCATATAAAATATATATAAATATATATATACCAGAATATATAAAAAATTCTTAGAGGTCATTAATAGACAGCCCAATTAAAAAGTAGACATAAGATGATAAATAGCTAGTACAGCACAAGGAAATGTTTGCAACTCTAGAATCAGAAAAATACTAATCAGTACAATAACAAGATTGAATTATACACTCATTAGGGAGACGAAGTTAAAAGTTTTAAAAGCCTTGTCATGACTTTTTCTTTTTGTTGGATTCTCCCCCTTTGCATTTAATTTGTCACGCCCAATGGATTCATTCTGCTGGGTTTCCTGGGGTTGTGATCCTCATTGTTTTTTCCTAGGGTATTGTCTAAAATTTTTTGAAGTGCCAGTTTGATATTCATGAAGTTCCTGAGGTGCTCTTTATCATGAAAGTGTCTTATTTCTCCATCCGTTTTGAAAGATAGTTTTGCAGGGTACATCAGTCTGGGTTGGAGACTGTTTTCCTTTAGGGCTTGAAATACATCACTCCAAGCTCTTCTTGCCTTGAGGGTTTGCATTGAGAAGTCTGCTGTGATTCTGATGGGCTTTCCTTTGTATGTGATTTGTTTCTTTTCTCTCACTGCTTGTAGAATTTTGTTCTTCTGTTGGATTTCTGAAATCCTAACTATTATATGCCTATGTGTAGATTTTTTTTTTGATTAAGGCTAGCTGGAGTCCTATATGCCTCATTTATCTGTATGTCAAGTTCTTTTCCCCTCCTTGGGAAGTTTTCTGCCATCACTTCTGTGAACAGTTTCTTTATGTCATCTGCACTCTCTCCTCTTTCTTCATTGACTCCAATCAGTCTTATGTTATTCTTCTTTGCATCATCTAGCAGCTGCTGGATTGATTTCTCATGTTCCTTTACAATTTTAAAGCAATTTTTCTTTTCCTCCTCACTAATTGCAATCTTTTCTTCTATATCTGAAATTCTATCCTCACATTGGTTCATTCTGCTGCACAGACTTTCGATGGAGTTTTTTATCTCCTGAAAATCTTTTTTCATCTGTTTTATGGATTCCATTTGTTTCCTGTGTTGGGATTCCATCATGTTCCTCAGATCCTCTATTTTTTTTATCTGTGGCTTCTCTAGATTTATTAATCATATCTTGCACCATGAACAAAATCTTTGCCATTATCTGAGAAATTATTTCTGATTTCATTTTTCCCAGATCCTCTTTTGTTGCCAGTTCAGAGAGTCCAGGTGGTTGAGCATCAGATTGTTCCATCCTGTTTCCCTTTGGGGTTGCTGTAGGTGATCCAGAAGTTTGTTTTTGAGACTTGTTTACATGTCTTCTCATTTCCGCGGGGGGTGGGCGGTGCTTCTGGTGCCTGCGTGGCTCACTTTCTCTGTCCTAGGAGCTTGGGATGGCAGCGGGGGAACTTCCTTCCGGGTGCTTGGACCAGCTCACCTTCTCTCTGCAGTATTTTTCTTATCCCTCTCTTCCTGTCACTAGTATCACAAAGGAATTAAACTGGGCATAGTAGTGTACCTCTGTATAGTCTCAGAACTTTTGGGAAGTTGAGGCAGGAGGATTTTGAGTTTCAGGACAGTGTAATCTACACTGCAAGACTATTTATTTAAAAATAAAAAACAGAAGAAGAAAATAAAGTGCTATTTGTTCTGTAATTGCCCTTTTATTGTGGAGCTTGCGTTATCATTACAGAATACGTTACTCTAACAGTTATGGCATTTCCATTTAGGGCAAGAGTCACCAAAATTTTCATCACCTGGTTTTGTATGGTCCAAGAATGTCTTTCCATTTTTAAATGGTTAAAAAAAAGTCAAAAGAAGAATACCGTTTCATGACACTTGATGATTACATGAAACTCAGATATAAGTTTTACCACATCCCAGCCATACTCATTTCTTTACTGTTTATTATTGGTTTTGTAGTGTATCAGCAGAGCTGAGTAGTTACATCATGGCCCCAAAGCTGGAATATTAACTATCTGGACCTTAACAGAAAAGCCTGGCAAGGCCTCAGTTATCAGGACTTCCTGCTTTATTAACCAAGCACATCATCAGATAAGAAAGGTCTCATTCTTTTCTAGGGGAAATGCAGTGCCCAGCAAGTCCTGAATACTCTCCCATGTCCCAGAAATAATTTCCCACATTTAATCCTGACTCTGGCTTCATACCCTCTTGGTGGAGGTTCTGATATTGAGTTTGACCTGAAGACCAGCCACAAAGCCACACAAATCCATACTCCTCCAATATCCTGTGTGACTTTCTTGGTCTAAAATATTTAGAAAACACTGGCCAAGTCTATTTTTTTTGTCATTGTTTCATAGATGAAACGATGAACTTGGGAAGATATTAAGTGATTTGCTAAAAGTGTTAGCGGTTGATGTTGGTATCAACTGACCAGACCTCCATTCTCTGGATACCTTTCTGGTCATTATATCATGTAATTTAAGGCATTTAGTAGGAAGCTGTCTTCTTAAGCTTTACCATTAGTGATAACTTTCAGCAAATGGTCATACTCTGAATGCAAATAGATGGGAAACTCTCTTACTGAATTAGAAAGGGTTGTTTCATAAGTGCAATCCAGCAGGCCTCCCCAGCTCCAGTCATTACTTTGTGTCAGCTTTTTTAAAATTTCGAGCTTGAGGTATGGGAGAAAGAAATGTTAATAAAGAATAATCGTGATGCACTCTGACTGACACTTGAATTTGTAATCTTCCTTTCTAATTAGCTTTAAAACTTTCTCTCTTTGGACTAAAAGATATGTTACTGAACTTTAACTTCTAAAGAGATATTATAACAGCTGCTCACTATCCTAAGATGAATATCAGTAATTAGAACTATTACCGTTTTCTGTCATCATTATGGTTACTGTTATTAATCCTCATCACAGAAAGCCATAATGCTAATGCTGGCTGTATCAGACTATGAAATTCTAATTACCATTCCTTATTTTAGAAAAAGCTATTTTTAAGAGCAAAGCAGCTATTTAAGAGGAGGGGGGCATGGTAGCTGTGTAATATGCTGATTGAAATGGCCACCAGAAAGAATTCTAGAAAATGACCTTTTTTTTCCCCATTCTATACCTTAGCTGACTTGAAGGGACATCACATTTATTTCAAAGCAGTTTGGATAACATATTGTAGACTTTGACCTCTCAAACACAGTTCCTTCACTGAATTTGCAAGTAGCCAATATAACTATTTGAAAATAATGAAAGATCTTTTAAGCACAATTACTATTGATCCATAAAAAGAGATAGTAGAAACATGGCTTCAATTTTAAAAACAGCAATTCTGTTGCTTAGACACAGACTCGACTATTTTTTTCAGCTGTAATTTACTTAGTCCATTATTTTGGAAGTGCACAGGGGGACTGTTGTCCTGAGCCATTCACCTTTTACTTGCTTTAATTTAATATTAAAAGAGTAATTAAAGGGTTTAAGGGAAATTCAGTGATAAATATATCTCTAAACAGAACAAAAAAAAAATGAAGTTGTATTCTGTGTGAAGGGGTTATTGGAAATCTCAATTACTGCAGGGCTAGATCAGGGGACAGGAAGAGAAGCTTTCTTCTCTGACCTAGTTTTAGGTACCAGTACCTCCAGAGACTCAGAGTTCATGCACATTGTGTGGAGTGAATACTGTATTATCCCCAACTGTGTATTCCACCTTATGGATGAGCAACCACCCTCTGATGAACCATACTTTTTATGAAGAAGGATTCTTAGCCAGAAATTTTTTGGAAGACATTTCTGTATACTTCCTAAATTTATTTTTACGTTACCAAAAATCCTGTACAATGAAGCTGGAATTCATCCTCTTGGTACAAGTTTAATAATATATGTATGTGGATATGGATGACTACTACTGTGCTAGGAACTGAAATTGTCCAAAATTAACCATAATTTATTGTCCCTAATTTATTCTCTTGGAAATTTCAAGCTTGAAATAGATTCTAGAGTGGCAAAATACTTTCAACGGGTCAATTCTGCTAGTGCAGTTGTTGTCTAGTTGGCATGAAAGATTTCTTGTGTTTCCTATTCTGTAACTATACAGAGAAGAAAGTTTAACTTCACAGTCACCATAGTTGTGTAGCACATAGATTTATGCTGATGTTAGGAAAGGAATACACAAAGACAAATGCAATAAAAGGAGTAGCTTGCTTTCCAGTACTGGACATTGCTTCTGGCAGTGGCTAGAAGAGAAGCTATTGTCACCTCTTACAGAGGCTAGTGATTCAGCAATATTTTTAAAACTACATTAACAACCTGGAGACAGCTTAGAATTTCCATTCTTTAAAGGTTTTCTCCCTACAAATATTCAAAATGAAAACCACCATGTCTATCTTTTATTGAAAGGACATTTAAACATGAAAAAATCAATCTCTGAGTAGAAGACATTCCTTTTTCTAATTTTTTACTGTAATAAAATAGAGCATAAAATTTACTGCCTTAACCATTTTAAGCGTACTATCCTTAATAGCCTATCAGACAGAAGATGTAAGGAATACAGGTCTTTGAACATGATAAAACAACTCCATCTAACTGACATTTCAAGAACACCCTACCCAATAGCAACAGAATACACAATCTTCTCAAGTGCAAATGGAACATTTTCCAGGATAGATCATGTGTTAGGCTACAGACTGATTCAGTAGATTTAAAAAGATATCATACCAAACTGTGTTCTTAGTTAGCTTTTTTTGGTTGTTGATGTTCTTGTTGCTGTGACCAAATACCTGACATCAACAATTTAAAAGACAGATTTATTTTGGCTCTCAGTTTCAGAGATTTTAATCTGTGGTAAACTGGCTTCAAGGCAGAAAAAATCATGGCAGAAGAGGCATATTGGAGGAAAGCTGCTTCCCTTGTGGCAGCCAGGAGCAGAGAACAAGAACAGGGAGAGAAGAAAGAGCTGAGGATAAGATATATCACTGAAAGGCAGCCGCCAGTGATCTGCTTCCTCTCACTGTTGCCCCATCTCTTAATAGTCCATTTAGCTGTGAACTCAACAATGAATTAAACCAGTAGAGAGGCTAGTGGCCTCATGACCTAACCTCTCCAGGCTAGAGTCCACTTCTGAACATTGCTGCATTGTGGATTAAGCTCTCAATATATGATTTTGGGGGGCACATTTAATAATCTCATAACACAAACTACTGCCTGAACAAGGAGGGATGAAATTAGAAAATCAATAGCAAAAGTAAAATTAGAAAATTCACAAATTTGTGGAAATTAACATATCCTTGAATAACCATTCTGTTAGAAAAATCACAAGGAAAATGAGAAAATATTTAGGGAATAATCAAAACAAAAACACAAAATACCAAAACTGTGGAACCCAGCTGAAGCAGTGATGAGGGGAAAATTTATAACTATAAATACATATGTTATAAAAGCAGAAATGGTCTCAAATCAACAACTTAACTTTATAACTAAAAAACTAGGAAAGAAGAACAAAGTAAACACCATGTGGTAGATAAAAGGAATAATAAAGATTGGAGAAATAAATGGAATAAAGGATACCAAGACAATAGGAAAATACTAACAAAACTAAACTTTACTTTCTGAAAAGATCATCATAATTTGTAAGTCTTTAGATAGTCCTGATGAAGAAGAAAGAAGACTCAGTACTTAAGTCAGAGATGAAAATGGAGACATTTCTAGCAATGCTACCCAAATAAATTCTTACAGTACAATGAGTAACAATGAATAAATAACTGATAACCTAAAAGGAATGGAAAAATAGGTGGAAACATAAATCTACCAAGATTAAACCAAAAAGAATAGACAATCCATACACATCTATAAGTAGTACAGAAATTAAATCAGGAAAAAAAAATCACCTGACAAAGAAAAGCTCTGGACTTGATGACATCACAAAGATTCCTATCAAGTACTTTAAAACAGCCAATTTTAATCTTCCTTAAATGTTTCAAAAAATGAGAAGGGAATACTTCTTAAACCATTCTGTAAGAAAAACATTACTCTGTTACCAAAGCCAAACAAAGACATTATAAGAAAACTACAGATCAGTATCTCTTATGAACATTGACAAAAATTTCAACAAAATAATAGCAAACTGAATTCAGCAGCATGTTAAAAGGATTACACATTATAATCAATTGGAATTGGTTACTGTAATGCAAAGATATTTTAATATAAAGTTATTTCATACACATATTATCAGAAGAGAAGGAAAAAGTCCATAGTCTACATGGAAGAACAAAAGCACTACCTTGTCATGACAAAGACACTCAACAAACTAGGAACCTTAATATGGTAAAAATCATATTTAAAAAAACCTACAATGAACATCAGACTCAGTTTTGATAGACTGAAAGCTTTTCTCTACAATCAGAAACAAGGTCAGGATGCTTTTTACTTCTATTGAACGTAGTAGCAGAAATAAAAAGCATCCAAATTGAAAAAGAAGAATAAAATGTATCTCTGATGCCAATGATGTGATCTTATATTTAGAAAATCCTAAATATTCCAAGCCCTTTTAGAACTAACAACACATTCAGCAAATTAGCAGAACACACACTAAACTAAAATCTGTTGTATTTCTATACATTGATGATGAAACAATTTTAAAAGGGTATTTAGAAAGAATTTCACTTAAAATAATATAAAAAAAATCAAATATGAATTAAACAAGGAGGTGAAATCTTCTATGATGAAAATTATAAACCACTTCTGAAAGAAATTAAAGAAGACATAAATAAGCATAAACACATCACATGCTAATAAATTTGGAGACTTAATATTGTTAAGAAAGAAATACTACATGTAATTACCTACTCTTTTAGTGCAAGCCCTGTCAAAATCTCAGTGACCTTTTTTAGCAGAATTAGAAAAACCCACCCTCAAATTTATAGGCAGTTTTGAGGGACACCTAGATAGTCAAAATCCTTAAAAATAACAAATCTGGAAAACTCTTAATTTCAAAACTTACCATAAAGCTGTCCTAATAAAAGGAATATGACATTGGCTTAAAGAAGGACATACAGATTGATGGAATGTAATCAAGAATCCTGAAATAACCCTTCATATATATAGTTTAATGATTTTCTACAAGCTTGCTAAGACCATTCAATATAGTAAAGACAGTCTTTTCAATAAATAATGATAAAACTGAATATCCACATGTAAAAAAAATGACGTTAAACTTTTAGCTAATACCATATACAAAAATTAACTCAAAATGGGTCCATGATCTAACTGGAAGTCCTAAAACTATAAAACTTGTAGGAGAAAACATAGGAGCAAAACTTTGAGACATTAGATTGGGAAGTGATTTCTTGGACATGACACCAAAGTTATTAGGCACAAAAGAACAGACAAATTAAACTTCATAAAAGTTTGGAGGGAGAGGGAGGAAAGAGAACATAAAAAGAATTAAAATGTATTATATGCATGTACCAACTCCCCATGATGAATTTAATCATGCACTGCAAACATGTACTAGTAAAATATATATTTTTAAAATGTGTGCACAGCAAGCAAAAAGGTGGTACACAGAGAGGGAGAACATTTTAGCAAATCATATATCTAATAAGAGATCAGTAACCAGGATATAGTGAGAACTCCTTGTGAAGTAAGTTCACTAACAGCCAACCCCAAGGGAGGATTCCCACACTAGGAGGATAAATTAGATCACCATTAAGCCAACCAGCAATAATTTCATCCACTGCATCCTGTGGTGCCCTGTTACCAATGCCTGAGTCGGCCAGTGTTAAGCTGGGCAAAATAGGCAAAGTCTTGGCTCTGCATTTTCCACTTGTAGCGCAGCTGAGGGTCTCTAAAGGCAGCCTCAAGGGCCATGTAACACACTGGAAAATGCTTTTATGACATCTGATTTCCCGGGAAGACAGGAGCAAGGCTGGGCTGCCCAGGGAAGTTCTTTTCTGACACAAGATATGATATTCCTTGGAATGGACAGGAGTAAGAATTGAGCTGTTCTAGGAAATACTTCCTATCTCAGAATATTTTATTCCCAGCACATTGTAAAGTTGTTTGTTTTTTTTTAAGTACAAGCAAGAAGGAAGAGAGAGAGTCAGACAAAGGTCATCTAGACAACTGTCTTGTAAACCTAAATCTCTCAAAAAGAACAATTACCTAATTCAAAAATATGCAAAAGATTTGAATAGACATTTCTTTAAAGAAAATATGTAAATGGGCAGTAAACACAGGAAAAGATGTTCAACATCACCAGTGATTAGGGAAATGTAAGTCAAAACTACAATGAAATATTATCTTACACCCTTTAGGATGGCTTCTATTAAAAAGACAGAAAATGTCTAAGTAAGGCAAGAATTGGAGAAATTGGAATACTGTGTACTATTAGTTGTAGTATAAAATGGCACAACCACTATGGAAAGCACACAGTATGACAGTTCTAAAAGAAAATTATGATATTTCATTTTTAGAAATTTCATTTTTAGAAATATACTGATGAGAATTGGAAGCAGGGTCTCAAAGAGATAATTATAGCTGAATTATTCTAATACTTAAAATACAGAAACAACCTAAATGTAGACAGCTAAATGTATTGAATGAATAAGTAAATATGGTGTGGATGTGCATTACCATATATATATGTAATGTGTATATAGAATGTATTTATATATACATACACAGCATATATATATATATAGATCATGCATGTAAATATTAAATATGTGTTACAGAATTGTATTCATCCTTAAAATGGAAGAAATTCTGACATAGCCTGTAGTACGAATGAACATCGGGTTATAAAATAATACAGTAATAGAAAGGTAAATATTGTATGATTCTCCTTAGATGAGATACTTAGCAATTTGGAATCAGAGAGACAGAAAGTGGAATGGTGGCTAAGATAAGCTTGGGGAAGGGAATGGAGAATTATTCTTTAATGGATATAGAGTTTCAATATTGCTAGGTGAAGAGAGTTCTGGGGATGATGATTACACACACAATATGAATACACTTAATACCACTTTGTTCACTTAAAATGGTTAAGGCAGTAAATTTAATGTTCTACATGTTTTATCATATATTAAACATTAGAATTAAAGCCGATTCTTAATTTTTAATTTTTAAATATTTTTCTTTGTAAAAATAAATGAAAGTAAATTTTCACTTTGTTTAAAATAACACTTCATGTCCCTACGCTGTGCCCAAGTTGTTGACAGTTTAAAAAATATTGCTGAGTTGACAAATTCTTGGAGCTGCTTCTCCTCCACTCAATGCTAATAGCAGTGGTGAACCTTAGTGAGCAAGCTACTCCTTTTATTAAATCTTTGTCTATTTCTTTGCTAACATCAGCATAAATTTGTGTGCTGTAGAAGAATTGTAACTGTGAAATAAGCTTCCTCTCTAAATAGATGATCCATTAACAAACAAATTCAATCTTTGAGTCTCTGGCACATCTGTTTGACACTGAAATGATTGCCCTGTATTTAACCTATCACTGTATTACCTGATTTTTTTTTTATTACTTAAAAACTGGTTTACTATGGGTTAATTCAACATTTCAAGAAAAAATGTCAAGCTTAGTAGTCACAGGATGATAATAAATCAAATGCTAAGGATGGTGGAGGGGGTCCTGGAGATAAATGAGACCAGCCCTTTATATTAAAATGAGGAATCTAGGTATGATATGATAAATATGTAATGTTCCTTGGCATTAGATAATGAAACTCTACTCAATTAAATGTACTTCTGTCATATGAGTAATATGCAGGTCCTATAGGAGAGAAAAAACTTAACTATATGGGAACAGGCAAAATACAATAGAAATTATAGAGATTTAAAAGGAATCAAGAAATATATTTTGGAAATTCCTTTCATAATGTTCAGTGATGGTAAAGAAATGCTTAAAAGAGATGTAGTAAAAATAACCCAATTCACATTCATGAACTGTACTGCTAGAATTTCTTATTAAGTATTTATGGGAAAATATCATGCATATTTGTAATCCAAATAGTCTACTATGGAGTTCTGCTTTCAAACTTTGTATTAAATAAAAAGAATGAACATTATACATAGTCGATGTGTTTGAAAATTCAAGTGTTATTTTCAGTTTTTCTCTGAAGAAAACTATTTCTCTACAGAGTAATGTAGAAATTTAGCCTGAGTCCTCTTCATTAGAAAGGATAATTTTTGTTGGTGTAATATTATAATTCACTTGTTGTAACTTTACAATTCACTTGTTCTTATAACATTTTGTTTTATTCTTTATCTCAGTAGTTTTCTTACTAAATTATTCAATGTCATTTTCTGTTTCTTAAATTGACTTACTGTTGATATTTTTCTAATTGAGGAAAAGGTTATTTTTAAAATCATTTTGATAAAATCATTTCTGTAATTCTAAAAAGCACCCCCAAAATCCTATACTATCCTTAAAAGCCTTGCAAGAACATTATTTGAGAAAATAGCTCAGTATTGACTCTAAATGTTTTCAATAGTAGCTATTATTTTTTAAGTAGTTATTTTGTGTCAGACATCAAGAGGATTTTTTTGGTTTACTTATTTAGTCCATAGACAACTCTATGAAAAAAGTAATATTAAGTCTATTTTACAAATGAAGAAACTCATCAAAAAGATGACACACATAGGATTTGAATTTAGGACTTCCATACACCCAAGGCCAGATTTTAATTTTTACTACAGTGATTTGTCCCTTAAGTAGGCAATGGAGGGGAAATTTTACTGGAGACTAAATGTATGATTTATCCCCTTCCAAATGCCTACCCTTAGTGGGGACCTGATAAGGCATGAGGCCCAAACAGTTATTTTTAGTTTAGTTTTGTTTTTTTACCGGGGATCGAACTCAGGACCTTTTGCCTGCGAGGCAGGCAGGGGAACCATTGAGCTAAATCCTCCTTTAGTTTGTGTTTTGCTTGTTTGGGACTGAACCCAACATCTGCTATGATAAGCACTGTACCCCTTAGTTTCACCCCTGCCACAACCAAGGCAGTTTTAAAAGTGTTATACCAGCTGCTAGTGAAATGTTGAATCTTGTGAAATCTTTCTATTACAATATTTTTTTCTGAAAGGAAGCTTTCAAATACCTTCATTGACTGCTCCCAATGAACTGACCTCATTGTCAGTTCTCAACGATGATGCTGGTTTTGTATTGGTAAAGGAAGTAAGGTCTGTATTGTCTCAGAAGCAAAGACAGAACCATCTCATTCTTTTCATAATCAGTCCCTGAAGTGTTTTCAGGAATAGTTTTATATTCTTGTCAGAAATTGTATCTGGAATACATGCTTTTTTTTTTTTTCCTTCCAAATCTCTAGTGTAGACCAATAGATATTATCCAAAGGCTTTGTTACTAACTCCAGTGTGTGATGGTCGTACTTCTAAAGCACAGATCAAGATAATATGGACTAGAATATGCCTTTTAATCACAATCCTGTTCCTCATTTGTCCAGGCCATCATTTTTCACAAAAACAGGAAGCAAAGAAAGATACCAATAGGGTAAATGGTTTTAGCTCAAAGGGTAGGAACTATGGCAAGATGAGAGCATATGCCTGGTGTTAGGTGGGCTTCCTTGCCTCTTTCCCACCTAGTTCTTACTGTGCAGGAATACAGATATAGCACTTCTGATCTTGTTAAATTGAAAAATCCAGAATTTTATGTGAACTCTACATTTTTATATGATGTTAGAATCTCCAAATTGTAGTTCTTTAATTCTAGTAAAGATTTTGGCTTAAAAATACTGTGCAGGGGCCAGGTATTTAGCTCAGTGGTTTCGCTGCCTGCTGCACAAGCACAAGAACCCGAGCTCGATCCCCGGTACCAAAAAAAAAAATACTGTGCAGTTTGAAGGAAATAATTTTTCTGTGCCTTAGGTTTTCTCTAGCAGTTAATAATAGTTCTTGTAAGGTAAAAGGCTGAAGACCAAGACCAGACCAGGCCACAACAAGCCTTTATTAGGGAAACAGATCTGCTGGGCTATCTCTGAACAAAGGAGAGACAAAAAAAATATGGCTGGGGCAGGGAGTGTCTTTTATAGAGACTGGGGTGGGACTTGTAGGGGCTGAGGCGGGGTTGAGTGAGGTAGTGATTAGGGAGTGGAGGAGTTGGTGACATCACTAAGTGGTAGGAGGTGAGCGAGTATTAGGTTACTCTCTAGGTGGGACCAGGGGCATGCTGGGAAGAAGGGTTTATTCTTTGGTGGGAGCAACCATCTTGGCATGACATCACACAGTGGAGGGGGCAAGGCACCATAGGAAGAGGGCAGCTACTATACATAATAGCTGCTGAGTTAGTGGGAGACCTATCAGTTCTGATGTTATAACGTGGTTGTGAGGATGAAATAAAGTAATTGGAATATATTTAGTTGTTTTGACAGTACTAAAAATATTTCACATTTCTGTGCATGTAGCAGTAGAGAGGAGACTTGCCACAATCAGTTTGCAAGTAGGCATTTGAGCAACAAAAGGACACAAACGTAGCCAACGTTTAGTTATGATGTCATCTTTAAAAATTGTTCAGGAGCACTATTTAATTTATTTATTTATTTGTTTGTTTGTTTGTTTGTTTATTTTTTGGTATCAGGGATCAAATTGGGGACCTTGCACTTGCAAGGCAGGCGGTGGCACCACTGAGCTAAATCCCCACCCTATTTTGATTTTTATTATAAAGAGTTACAAATATTTTGCTTTGAGTGAGCACAATTTTTATGCGTATTCATACAAAGATTCAACAAACCAAAGGACTAGCTACAAATGCACTTTGCTAAGCTACAGCAAGAGCACCTCATAAAAATTGAGAGAAAAGCTTTGCTGTTATGATTCAGAAAGCAGTCCTATGCATCCAAAGATCAGAACAACAAATCAGCTAAGAAAGGCAGAATAAACATTGTAAAAGAGAAAACCTATGTGTATATGCCTGATTACACACACACTCAAACACGCACTGAGTTTTTCTGTTTATCTTTTGGGCTATATCAGCAAAGTGCCTTGTGCATTAAGGGACAACTTTAAATATCCTCCAGGTTTTATGTTTTAGAAAATCTATTAGGGGGATTCATTCTTTGCATTTTTGTTCACACTTTTGAAATCTATTGATAAATTACTAGTCACTTTGCATTAATTAACATGGGGTAAGTTGTGCTACAGTAACAAATAGTCTCTAAATAACAACAGCTTATTTCTCACTCATAGTCCAGGTTCCACGTAGGACAGTAGGGGGGTTCTGTTTGTTGTGGTCTTTCAAGGACCATTGCTGGCAAGGACTTCATCTGATCTGTTTCCATAATCTTCATAATGAGAACAAAGGTTTCCCTTTGTTTCCTCTATTCTTTTTCTGTGGTCTCTGGAGTAGTGCAAGATTAGTTTTTCCAATTGTTGATAAGAAGCTCAAACTACATATACCTGGCTACTTCGGTATTATTAGACTGCGCACTGAAAAGGAGGGACCACAGCTATGTCTGAACAATATTTTTGTGATAGATAAATTAAGCAGATTTTACCACTTCTTCCCAAATAGATTTTTGGGGTTTTACTTTTTATTAGTACAGTACATGTTCTCATTACATAATGATTACATTCCTGGTGGAGAGTTATCATATAGATTTTAGTCAGCCAGCAACTGAGAAGGTAATTGGCCAACAGAGAGGAAAACATAGCTGATAGAGTTTAGAGCAGAACATTGAATAGGGGCTTAGAAAAATGATTTTTTATCTGCCTGCATTCTAAGGACAATGTTCCTTGCCATGGGAACTGAGTGATGCAGTACCCAAGGCTAGACCTCTTTACCTGCTACTTTCAAAGCCCTTCTCCTGCCGATTGAGTAACTTGATGGTAATGAAGTGAGGTAGGTCCCTGGACATCTTTGCTTTCTCTTATTCACCTTGAATGTTGAAAGGGAAGATCCTCCCTGCTTTTCAGAGTATAGCATGGCAGATTTTAAACCTTAGAGAATGAGTGAACACTTGAATTATTAGAATTTAAATAACATTTAGCTTGATTTATACATGGTTATTAAATATAAAGAGTAAACTCTGTATAACCTGTGATTTTGTTAACTACTAAACAATTTTCTGGACTTAAGTGCTCTTTATAATTTAAACAAACAGAAACTAGAGAAAGCAACTGAGTAAACATTTACCAAACTCGAACAGCTAAAGTTCAGAAATTGGAAGGGTTTAAGTAGAATAGATACAAACATAAAAATGAGTTAGTTTTGGAGCACAGATAAACATCAAACTCATTTCTGTTTTTATTTCATACAGCCTGGCATTTTTTCTAATACTCTAAACCCACTTAGAATTTTAAATTATCAAACCAAGCTGTCAGTTTCTTCTTTCTTGTTATATGTATCCTCTTTTTGGAATTTAATTCTACTGGTCACTGCCTCCTTTAAATCTTTGCCTTGTCTTTTGTAACTCCATACTTTTCTAGGTTTTCCCTGTCATATTGGCTGTTATTTTGTTTCCTTCACAATCCATGACTTCTCAGTTTTTTCATCAGCCTAAGTATTCACCAGAGGCAAGTACGATACTTACTAAACTTTCTGAAGTAATTTCATTACATTAATATGCTAAGGAGAGTGTATATAAAAGCTATTGCCTGTCCATTTATTAATCTCAACAATAGACTCATATATTGTCTACATGCCAGTCATCCAACTCAGCCTACTCCAAATTGAATTCATTATCTTCCTCAAAGCTCTTTCTCCTCTTTCTCTTTACACCAGTGGCAACATCTGGTCCAGATGGGAACCAAATCTTCCTCAGTTCTATCTTGTTTTTTCATTCCTAAACTTAAGTCTTATTTATTTAACTTTGTCAGAAGCTCACAGAACTCATCCCTTCCATCCAGTCTTACATAGGTTATAGGTTATCTGCTTCATTCCCTGTGTAGTCTCAACAACTAGTTCATACCTCTGTCAAAGAACTTGTCACATTATATTATAAATCCTTAGTTTTACTTAACTTTTTTCCCCTGGTAATGATCTTGGAGATCAGAAACAGTCATTTTAGGCCTGAATTCCCAAACTTAGAACATTACTAAATATATACCTACACTGCAAATGAATGAAGTTAGACATGAGAAGATGTTGACAAAAAACCACTATGTTTATTTGAAAGCAAGTGGCAACATCCTTAAATTTCCACAAAGAGAAACCTGGATTTATACCAAAAATTAATGATCTGTTTGGACAGAGTTCTGGATTCTAAGAAGTGAGTTAGAAGTACTTGTATCCTGCGTCTCTCTTATATCTTACATACAATTTTTGATACTTGCATTTACTATAGAAAAAAATGAATACTGTTATCATTGTAATATTTTTTCAACTCAAATGTAATCCTTATGATGCTGACTTAAAACTATTTTTTGACTGTGTAAACAGGTATGTAGGTATAATAAAAAGAAAATGGTAAAAACAATTCAAATTTGTTAAATGATCTTCCAAATGTTTGTGAGGTGCTCACTTCTGTTACAGACGCTTAGGTTATTCAGATTAGAAACAACTCAATTTGCCTGAGTCCTTAAACGCTATTACATGGAACATTCATTACGTTTTGGAGTTTAAACTGGGGAGCTGGTAACAAAATGAGAAGGAGGAGCAGAAAGAGAAGGAGAAAGAGAAGGAGAAGAAGAAAGGGTTTGTGAGGGAGATTTCCATAATGATTCATGGAAATTCATAAAAGAATTATTTAGCTAGCCAGCAGGAGTGCCCGCTCTTAAAATTTAACCTCTAAGCCTAGAGTTAGAAAACACTTTAAGAAAATTACAGAAATAAAGATGAGGTACTCTCAGCACTGGTTAAATGATGGACATACTGTACATAATGTCACTTCTGTATTTTCCAGGCCACTTGATTTGATTTCATTTGCAAATCTAAAATAGTTCTTCAGTCATGAGCATAGAGAACTGTGTATTTCATATCATTTTATCTTGGCCATATTCTAAGCCACCATGAGCTCTTAGGAGGGAAGGCATTAAATAAACCTATGAAATAAAAAATAAACTTAATATGCATCTGACTCTTCTCTAGTGTTATCCCGTTTTGAGTGGTTAACCTGATTTAATGTTTCCAGGGGCTTTTAGCTCTTATGTGCTCTCAGAAAGAGCAAATTGAAATAGATTACAGTTTGTAAATCTTGGCAGATGTGTAGGAACTAAGTCCTTGGTTAGGCTGAATTCTTTTTGCTCCAGCTTGACTTTAAAAATCTCATCCAGGAGTTGTACGTGCCATCTATGCTCAAAGACTGTGAACTGTCTATTTATTTATTAGTTAATTTTATTGTAGTTTATTTAATTTCTGAAAATCTATGCTGTGTTTTCCTTTGTATATTAACTCAAATAGAGACTTCTGGTCAGCATGCTAAGGAGAGTCTCTACTAAGGAATATTTAAGTGCCTAATTTCCACTGATGGTGTTTGCTAAGGTTCAAGGATTCATCCAAATAAACACTTCTTGAATCTGCACCTAAATGTGTTTTAGAGCAAAATGGAAGGACATATGCATTCTTCTCTAGGAAGGCATCAATTTCATTCTCCTTCTTTAAAGTGATCAGGAACTAAATTTTAAAATATTATTTTCTACTCAAATATGTTATTAATTCTAAGACATAATGGTATTTTCACCTCTTTTCCATCTTTCTTATTCACCTCTACAACCCTGGAGAAACCACACTAGCTTACATATGTCCTTCAGGGATTGCATGGCTTCAGGGCTGTTCCTTGTTTACATTACAGCACTTCTCTGGAGCCAGTATTCCAGGATCAAATCCAAATTCTGCTACTTGCCTTCCAGATATGTGACTTTGGACAAACTGTTCAATCTTCTAAGTCTTAATTTCATCATGAAAAATGAGGATAAGATAATTGTATATAATCCTACAATTTTTGTGAAATTTTGATGAGAGTAAATGAAATATAGTATTTATACTATTTTATCATTCTTATGACTTTTGAAATGGATACTGGTAGGAAAAGTGTATATGGGTTAGCCTATCTGAAATGATGAGTTTTTAGCATGTGACCATGTACAACGGGGGGAGGGGGGGCTTGTCTAAAGATTCTGCTTAGTCTTGGTTCAGTTTCCACTAGTTCATCCCATCAATGGATAACCCTTCCTGTTTTGATCCATTCCAACTGTCACCAGCTGGGTCTGAGGGTCCCAGAGACTGAAAGAAGGAACCTATCCCACCTTTATAGAATGAATTTGCACATTAAAACCATCTACTAGTCTTCCAGCAAGTTTAATGTTTCTGTTTTAATATTTAGATCTTTAATCCACTTAGATCTTAGTTTAGTGCATGGTGATAGATATGGGTCTAGCTTTAATCTTTGGCAGGCTGAAATCCAGTTTTTCCAACACCATTTATTAAATAGGCTATCTTTCCTCTGATGAGGGTGGTTGGCTCCTTTGTCAAAGATGAGGTGGCTGAGTATTCTGGAGTTATTCTGTATCTTCTAATCTATTCCACTGATTCTTGGGTGTGTTTCTTTGCTGGTACCATGCTGTTTTTATGACAGTAGCTTTGTAGTATACTTTCAAGTTGGGGATTGTGATACCCCCTGCCATGTCTCTGTTGCTTAGAGTTGCTTTTGCTATTCTAGATCGCTTCTGGCTCCAAATGAATTTTTGGATTGTTTTCTCTGTGATATATGTGCACCCATGTACATAGTGGCACAGTTTGTAATAGCTAAAGCTTGGAAATAGCTCAAGTGCCTATCAACTGGAGACTGGATAAAGAAGATGTGGGGTTTTTTATAAAAAGGATTACTACTCAGCCATAAAGAATAAGAAACTAGAGACATTTATAGCTAAATGGTTGCATAATGAGGCAATACTCTTAAGTGAAATAAATAGGACACATGTGGAAATACCGAATAATTTCTCTAGTGTGAGAAACTGAAAGTGTAAATAAGGATTAAAATGATTAAAATGAATAATTGATAATTTGAAATAGGAAGCAAAGGTCCAAAGAGGTAGGGGAAGTGGGAGGGGATGGGGAAACGAAAGAAGAGAAAGGAAAAATTATGAAAAAAGGAAAAAATGGAAACAAAGTCTTTGTAAACAGGGAAGGGTGGAGGGGGTGAAGGGAGCATAAGGAATGGGGAAAAAATAAGAACCAAGATACATCATGTACAGGTACAAGCACCCAATGATAAATGTAAATGTATTGTATACCTAAAATGTACCAATAAAAGAATTTTAGCAGAAAAATAACCAAAAACATCTACTTGTGTTTCGAGGTGAGATATGCTGTCCACCAATATTGCTGCTTCCTTGGGAGTGGAGAAAGTGCAGTTTACAGGCAAAAAGGACAGGTTCAGAGCCTGTATTTATAGGCTTATTGTCTTTAAGACTATTAGGAATTTTATCTTTTTAGTGAGTAACCTGGGAGGTTCAAAAGGCTTGAGTAACTTTTGTGTCTTTTTTTTCTGTTGTTGTTAAATTCTTTTATTGGTACATTTTAGGTATACAACACAATTATATTTCTCACTGGGAACTGTACCTTTACATAATGCATCTTGGTTCTTATTTTTTCCCCATTCCTAGCCCTTCTTTCACTGCCTCCACCCTTCCCTATTTACAAAGACTTTATTTCCATTTTTTCCATTTCTCAGCATTTTTCCTCTCCCTTCTTTCCTTTCCCCTGCCCCTCCCACTACCCCTACCCCTTTGGACCTTTTCTTCCTATTTTGCATTATCAGTTATTCATTCTAATCATTGGTAAATTTTAGGTATACAATATAATGACATTCATCATTGGAAATTTGCACCTTTACATAGTCTCTCTTGGTTCTTATTTTTCACCCTTGCCCAGCCCTCCCTTCAACCCCTCCATTCTTCCCTATTTACAAAGATTTTGTTCCTATTTTTCCATTTTCTCATATTAATCCCATTCCCTTCTATCCTTTCCCCTAGCCCTCCCACTTACCCTTCCCCTTTGCCCCTTTTCTTCCTATTTCACATTACCTATTATACATTTAGTCCTTATTTACACTTTCAGTTTCTCACACCAGAGAAACTATTCGGTATTTATACATGTGTGTCCTATTTATTTCACTTAAGAGTATCACCTCAATGTGCATCCATTTAGCCATAAATGTCTCTAATTTCTCATTTTTTATGGCTGAATAGTACTCCATTTTATAAAAAAAAACCCCACATTTTCTTTATCCAGTCTTCAGTTGATGGGCATTTGGGCTGTTTCCAAGTTTTAGCTATTACAAACTGTGCTGCTATGAACATGAGTGCACATATATCACTGTGGTATGATTCTTTTAATTCTTTGGGGAAGATCTCCAGCAGTGGAATAGCAGGGTCAAATGGGACTTCCAGTCCTAGTTCTTTGAGGTATCTGCATACTGATTTCCACAGTGGTTGCACCAGTCTACACTCCCACCAGCAGTGGAGCAGGGTTCCTCTTTCCCCACAGCCGCACCAGCATTTGTTATTGGTTGATTTCATGATAGCAGCCATTCTTTCTGGAGTGAGGTGGAATCTCAGTATTGTTTTCATTTGCATCTCTCGAAAGACCAGTGATGTTGAACATTTTTTCATGTACTTATTTGCTATTTCTACTTCTTGTCTGAGAAATGTCTGTTCATTTCAGATGCCCATTTTCGGATTGGGTCTTTAAATTTGGGAGGTCTGATCTTTTTAAGTTCTTTATGGATTTGAGATAGTAGACCTTTGTCTGAGGAAGAGCAGGTGAAGATTTTTTCCCACATTGTGGGTTGTCTCTTCACACTGCTAGTGATTTCTCTTGCTGTGCAGAAGCTTTTAATAAGAAGAGATCCCACTTGTTGATTGTTTGTGCTAGTTCGTGGGCAACTGAGGTTTTGTTCATAAAATCTTTTCCTACACTGTTGTCTTCAAGAATTCTATCTAACCTCTGTTCCAACTGGTTCAGAGTTTCTATTTTAATATTAGATCTTTAATCCATTTCAATTTTAGTTTAGTGCTTGGTGAGAGATATAGTTCTAGGTTTAATCTTTGGCAGTAACTTTTGTGTCTTGAAGCTGCAGATACATACAATTTAAAAATCTTGATTTGCGTGTCTTCTTTTTACATAGGTTTTAATTCTTTTATTATGCCTCATAGCTACTATCTGTTTATATGTTCTTGCCATTGCTCTGTTGTCACTAATCATTGACAGCTAGAATTGAACACTATTTGGTGTTATGTCCTTTCCAGAATCTAAAGTTATTTGGTGTAGCTTTTGCTGCAAAAGCTATAGTAGAAGTCTCACAAAAGATTTTTGTTTATTTGCTTTTGTTGTGAAAACCACATATCATACAGATAAACTGAGAATCCTTCTGCCCTGTTATGATTGGTATTGGCTCTTCTTTGCTTTTGTTAATTTTAGAACTATCATTAATTTTACAAAAACTACAATCCATTACAAGCTTGAATAAACGCAGACATATAAACTCCAAATGAAAAAATAAGTAGAGCTAGCCTTAAAATCACGGGCAATCTATTATCCAGTCACACCTCTCTTCTTCCTCATGGTACCTGTAAATGCTTAGTCAGAAATTAAAGATGTTATAACTAGGTTTTGAGGCTACTGGTACTTTGGCCATGCCCTTCATGTGCTCTACTTGTCTCTGTAGACCCCTGGTAGTAGTTTATGTTGTGTGACTATGAAGCAGATTTTAATTTATGAGTGGGAATTACATTTGTTTAAAATACATAAATGTAAACATAGTACATTTTTAACTGTAGTAGAAAAAAATCTTTAATTTCCTCTCAAATCTAGTAAAATGTGGTTTGCTATGCGAATTTATGCTTAATAATGAGCTATTTTAATTAAATTATCTTATTCCCAAGGATGACTTAGATATTAAGAAAGCCTGACACTATTTGTACAACTTTTAGAAAAGTTAAAATATGCATTGCTATGATTTGGATAAATGTCCTTAAAAGGTCCATGTTTTGAAGAAGTCTCCAAGGTAACATTATCAGGAAGCGGTAGGACTTTTATTAAGTAAGACCTGGGGGAGATCATTGTGTCACTAGAGACATGCCCTCAAGGAAGACTGTGGGATCTTGGCCTTTCCCTTATTCCCTTTTGTTGTTTTCTGACTGATGGGGCAAGTGGGTTTGTTCTACCATTCACTTCCTCCACTGTGTGCTCCCTTAGCACTGGCCCAAAGAAATGCAGTCATAGATATATCAAAACTAGCCTTTTGTGTGTATAAATTAAGCTCAGGTACTTTGTTACTTTGTTACAATGATGGAAAGTTAACTAGTGCATTCAGGAAATGGGAATCTTTTACATGGGTGATTTGCTTCATACTTCCTTTAAGTTAAAATTAGGAAATTTCTATGCCTCTATATTTTTGCCTTGTTAGAGAAAAAGGAGATTGGTTCCCTGTTGTATTTAGCTCAACTCTCTTTCCCCTAACTTTTCTCTATTCCTTGCTAGACAGAGATAATCAATATTCTCTGTTTTTTTATGAGTTGTAGTAAAAATTGAACACTTCTCTCTTTTCCCTTTAAACAGTTTGGCTCCATCTCATTTGTTTCAGGAAATCTCGTCTCTTATTGTGGGAAATCGTTCTCTACTCATAGTCGGAATATATCCCCAGGACATAAACCTTTTTTACCAGCATCAGTCTTTGCTGCTTGTGCACAACTCCATCCCTAGAGCAAGAGATAATCTTGATGACGTACTTTGAGAATATGGAGCTCAGACTAGGCCTAAGGTTACAGTTGTTGTCTATAGTACACGTTTAGATACGTGCCGTGACTGTACAGGTTTTCCAAGTTCAAGGAAGAATGAACCCTACCTTTTATTCAATTGTCAGCCAAGGATATTGTCCATCAAAACAAACAGAGACCCAGGCATTATAACTTTTTAGACTAATTCAGACATGCAGATCTTGTCATGCCATTCTGTTTCTGAGGAGTCAGGGGAGGACTTATTGTGATCTTAAGTACTGTTTCTCCCCAGTTTTTGCATGTTATTACTTCAAGATTTTCTTCTGTGCCTCTCTTTTGTCCTACCAAAGCATGAAAGCTTATATCCCTTTTCTGTTCTACAATAACTAATCCATCCTTTAGAAGATATATTCCCATCAGGTAATACTAAGAGTTATTACTGTCATTATCCACATGATGAAACTGGGAGAGAGAAATATTTTACAACTCTCTACAAGTTTGAAGAAACCAACAAAAGTCAGATTAAAAATAAATAAATACAAATTTACCATCACAGTGATTCTACCTATTTTGCTATCTGCCACTTGTTGTGTACAAAAAAGCCCCTATTTCACTGAGCTTCAGGCACCATCTCCTGTAAGAAAGATCCCAGTTTCAGACACAGTAACTGCAAAACTGCATTTTAGAATTGAGAATATTTATAAATAGCTTACATATTTGGTTTATAACTATTTTCTTTTGTTTTATGTACTTTTCTTATTCTTTCTTTTTAAAAAAATGTAAAATACTTGAAAATGTAAAAGATAACAAAAGAGTACTTTTAACATTTATGCATCAACCATGTGGCTAAATAAGTAAAAGCCGTAAGTGTAGTTGAAGCCTTTAGTGTACTTTTCCATATATAATATCCTACCTCTGCTGCTGTAGTAAATATTATACTGAATTTAACATGTACATACATTTCTTTATATTTTCATCACACATACTTATGCTTATGAACAATTCTTATTAAGTTTGACACATCTTTTTTCTTAGGTAAAATTCCAAACATAAGCAAAAATATATAGAATAGTATAATATATATATATTTACCCGTTACCCCTTTTCAATCAGAATAAACACTTGGCCAATTTTGTTTTATCACCCCTGAAACAATCAACAATTCTTCAATATTGCTAAGTATTAGTTGGCATGCCAAATTTCCCCAAATAACTTAGAGATTTTTCTTCATAGTAAAGAAGAAGAGGAGCTATACTACTTATGTTCCCCCCATAAATAAGATTTTTTAAAAATGTAGATTTTAGTCTATTAATGAACTTGGCAAAATTCATGTATTATTAACAACATTTTAAAAAAGAATAGGATAAAGAATACCAACTATACACTGCTAGCTATAAGGGTTTTAGATTATATTTCAGTCAAGTATCATTCCATAAATGTTACTATGTTGATATATAATAAGACTTGAACTAGAACAAAAAATGTATCAATTATATGATGTTTTTAGTATCTTCTGTATATTTAACACTCTGTGTTCATTAGCATACTAGGCATTGCATTCAAAAGTTAAATACTACCTTTAAAAAACGTAAAATTAGCAACTCTATATAAATACCTAAAACTATTTTGCACAGAGTGCAAAACAGTACACATTTTCTTATGAGGTAAGATACGAGAGGGGGTGGTTTGTATTTTTTAAGGAGCAGAATTTGTGAGAGAAGGCTTCATGGAAGGAATAAATTACTTCAATAGGCTTTAAATATCAACTTTTGTTTTGATTGGTGGAACAGATTAGAAGAGCATCATAGATGAGAAGAAAATAGTGAGAAAACCCGTAAGTACTCAAAGCATGTGTGCACTGATAATAAGGAAGGTTGTCAGTCAGCAAACAAAAGGCGTATTAAATGTCAGAGAAATAAGGATGATTAAGTAATATGCAACCCGATTGTTGAGAACTCTTGTTTCCACAATTTTAAATTTGATAAAATAATTCTCATAATGTTTCTTGTTTACCTGCTTCTGTTTATCTGTGGACATAAATGAAGTTGTAGTTATGCAAATACTCCTATTGTATTTTGCTGTTGAACTTCCTCAGAGTCTCAGAGGATGTCTTCTCAGATTTCCTGCTGATATCATTTGCCCACAGAGCACTTGTGAGAGGCAGCTGGTCATCGTCTGTAAGAACATGATTTAAATGTCTGCTGGGGCCCCCAGAGCTACATGATACTCCATTTAGGCTTTGTTGCATAAAAGCCATTCTGTGATCCATGAAAAAATGAGACTTTCTCATTTTCAACTGTATTGCATATTGTCATCTGTTTTGGAAACAATGAATGTTTCACATCCCTCAAATGCCATTTGGGGATGGCTCCATGAGCTTTCATTTTTACCTCTTTTGTATTCAGTTTCAAGATCTACTCCATGTCCCAGCTATAGCTTGAACCTACCAACATTTTTGTTTTCCATTGATAAATAAAATTTTAATGCTAAATTGTGCTGTTTGTGCAACTTTTCCCTTAAATTGTGTTTTCCACTAAGGAGTTCCTCAATTTGCCCATAGTTAAACATGTCAGACTGCCTGTCTGGTTAGCAAAACCAAGCAAGTATTTCTGAGACTCTATGGTCCCTATAAACTCCTCTGAGTTCTTTGCCTTGTTAGTGTCAAATGACTCCAGGCTTTGATTTAATCTTTTTCAAGAAATATTGCACAGCAAATAAAGGCCTGTTATTAATATAGTCACTGTTAATGATCCAGTCAAACCTCAAACTTGGTGACATCTTTAAATTTAGCAATAACGACTGAAAGAACTTTTATAATCATCAGGATGTGAGAATCCCATTCCCCAAGATTACTGTTTGCATTCTCTTACAAACATTTTTTGTTGTCTGGCCCAGTGAGCTTCATTTTGCATTCTTTGGTGACGATCAGGTTTAGGTACATTTACAAAATGTTCTTTGTTTAACTGTCCAAGATAAAAATGAAATTTAAAATTCTTATACAAATTACTAAAGAAATAGCCCTGAAGATTCATTAACTGAAAGAGATTGCTTTTGCAGGATCATAATAGCATTTCAGTTTCTATACTTATTCACTGCTGCTTATTGTCCTATTTGCAAGTTATAATGTGAGTCTCAATTTAGGTAGTCAAGAAGATATTTTAACAGGTCATTTACATGGTTTGGTATATTATAACTTTAGTGATTAAAGCAAATCTTTTGATTTCATAGACTAGATTTCTTAGGACATCCCAAACTGTCCATCAGAATTTTGGCATTTCAATGTATTTATGAAACACTCTAAATATCTAAGGAAGAACTTATAAAAAGTAACATATTTAGTCCATTCCTTCTGTAAACAATTATTGAAGACCTATAGTGTGTTCCAAGTTGGATATAGGTTTCTAAAGAAATAATAATTAAAACAGTATTTAACACGAGACCTTTGGCCCTGAAAAGCCTTTAAGGTGCAACAAACACAAATATCTATAATTACTGTGCAGTTTGGTAAGTGTTCATGTACAGAGATATTATATTGGTAGTAAAGAACATTTATTTTCACAATCTATGCCAAATACTGTTCTAGGAACTTTACATGCATTAATTTATTTAACCTTCATGGCCACCCTAGATAGTAGGTGCTGGTGGTGTTGTAATTTGTATAGGAGGAAAGTGAGGTAGAGAAAATTTTATTTTTGACTGAGTTAGTGGCCTTTGACTAACACAAGATTCTACATGTACATACACATTTTCTGGATTATTGTCCAACTTGTGCAGTCTATATTATTTATGGGGTCAAGCAGGAATGAGAATTTGACTTAGGGCAGTCTTGGAGTATCATAAAATATTGGGGTTTTTCTTTTCTTTTCTTTTTTTCTTTTTTTGGTACTGGGGATTGAACTCAGGATCTTGTGCTCGCAAGGCAGGTGTGGTGTCACTGAGCTAAATCCCTGGCCCCATAAAATATTGTTATGTTGTTATGTTAGCTGTTTAGTCTACGCAACTGAGATTCCTAGGGACTTTGAGGAAATGTTGAGCACATAGATTTTTTCATCTTACTCTGTTTGGGTAAAAGTGAACTCACTCAGCCCCCTTGCCCTTTCTGTTTCCAACTTTTGCACGTAATTCCAAGTTTATCCTCTAAACTCTACTTTGAATTTAATGTTTAGGAAAATCTTGCATACCTGAGATGAAGCATTAGATATTGGAGTTTTAGAGACCAGACAAAAATGCATCTGGCTTCCTTGTCAAACGATTTTTTTCTTGAGCTTATTTTGACTCACACTGAACTTCTCCTCATCTATCACAAAGCATAACATTTTTTTCATGTGAACTGTTTTATACATATTTGAATTTTAATATTAACTGAACCACAAAATAGATATGTGAATTCTGATGAATTGGCTTATCTGGGTTTCATTTTCTTAATCCTAAAAGCAGGAGTAAAAATACCTAAATTATAGACAATATTTGCACAGTGCTTTGATCTGCACATAGCGAGCACTTAGGAAGTGGTAAGTTCTTTTCTGTATCTTCAGTACCTTTTTTTTTTTTTCCATTTAGTTTATTGGTACATTTTAGGTATACAATACACATGTGTGTCCTATTTATTTCACTTAAGAGTATGGCCTCAATATGCATCCATTTAGCTATAAATGTCTCTAGTTTCTTGTTCTTTATGGCTGAGTAGTACTCCTTTTAATAAAAAAAAAAACCCACATCTTCTCTATCCAGTTTCCAGTTGATGGGCACTTGGGTTGTTTCCAAGCTTTAGCTATTACAAACTGTGCCACTATAAACATGGGTGCACATATACCACTGTGGTATGATTCTTTTAATTCTTTGGGGAAGATACCCAGCTGGGGAATAGCTGGGTCAAATTGGACCTCTAGCCCTAATTCTTTGAGTTATCACGATACTTATTTCCACAATGGTTGCACCAGTCTGCACTCCCACCAACAAAGGAGATGGGTTCCTTTCTCCCCACACTCGTGCCAGTATTTATTATTGGTTGATTTCATGATAGCAGCAATTCTTTCTAGGGTGAAGAGGAATCTCAGCATTGTTTTCATCTGCATCTCTCAAATGACCAGTGATGTTGAACATTTTTTCATATGTTTATTTGCTGCTTTTACTTCTTTGTCTGAGAAATGTCTGTTCATTTCAGATGCCCATATTTGAATTGGGTCTTTGAATTTGGGGGGTCTGATTTTTTTCAGTTCTTTATATATTCTAGATAACAGTCCTTTGTCTGAGATACAGCTGCTAAAATTTTTTTCCCACATTGTAGGTTGTCTGTTAGCTCTGTTGGTGGTTTCTTTTGTGGTGCAGAAGCTTTTTAATAAGATGAGATCCCAATTTTTGATTCTTTGTGCTAGTTCCCATGTGCTATTGAGGATTTGTTCATGGAGTCTTTTCCTAAGCCAATGTCTTCAAGAATTCTACCTAACTTGTCTTCCAGCAATTTTAGTGTTTCTGTTTTAATATTTAGATCTTTAACTCACTTTGATTTTAGTTCAGTGCATGTTGAAAGATAGGGGTCTAGTTTTAATCTTTGGCAAGTTGAAATCCAGTTTTTCCAACACCATTTATTAAAGAGGCTATCTTTCCTCCAATGATGGTGTTTGGCTCCTTTGTCAAAGATGAGGTAGCTGAGTTTGTCTGGAGTTGTTTCTGCATCTTCTAATCCATTCCACTGATCCTTGGGGCTGTTACTTTGCCAGTACCACGCTGTTTTTATCACAGTGTGTTTGTAGTACAGTTTCAAGTTGGGAATTTGATACCCTCTGCCATGACCCTGTTGCCTAGAATTGCTTTTGCTATTACAGGTCTCTTCTGGTTCCAGATGAACTTTGGGATTGTTTTCTCTAGTTCTGTGAAATATGCTGTTGGAATTTCAATTAAGATTACCTTGAATCTGTATAGCAGTTTTGGAAGTATGGCCATTTTTACTATATTGGTTCTTCCTACCCAGGAACAAGGGATGTCTCTCCATTTTCTTATATCCTCTTCAATCTCTTTTTTTAGAATGCTGTAGTTCTCAATGTAGAGGTCTTTTGCTTCCTTCATTACATTGATTCCTACATATTTCATATTTTGGGGTGTTAATGTGAAAGGGATTGTTTCCCTAATTTCTCTTTCAGTGAGTCTGTTATTTGTGTAAGAGAAGGCTATTGATTTTTTGAGTGTTGACCTTGTATCCAGCTACTCTACTGAATCTGTTAATTAAGTCTAGAAGTCTTTTGTCCAAGTTTTTTTGGGTCTTCTATGTAGAGTATCATATTGTCAACAAATAATAACAGTTGAACTCATTCCTTTCCTATCCTTATTCCTTTTATTTCTTTCTCTTGTCTAGTTGCTGTGGCTAATGTTTCCAAAACTATATTGAACAGGAATAGTGGACATCCTTGTCTTTTTCCTCATTTTAGAATGAAGGTTTTCAGTTTTTGACCATTTAGTATGATGTTGGCTGTTGGTTTTTCATAGATAGCCTTTATCACGTTGAGATAAAGACCATCTATTCCAATTGTTATCATGAATGGGTCTTGAATTTTGTCAAATGCCTTTTCTGCATCTATTGAGATGATCATATGGTTTTTTTCCTTGACTCTGTTAATATAGAGTATTACATTTATTGATTTACAAATGTTGAACCATCCTTGTATCCCTGGGATAAATCTGACTTGGTCAGGGTGTATAATCTTCTTGATGAACCTCTGTATTCTGTTTGCCAGTATCTTACTGAGGCTTTTTACATCTATGTTCATTAGGGAGATTGGCCTGTAGTTCTCTTTTTGGGTTGGGTGTTTCCCTGGTTTTGGCATCAAAGTAACACTTGCTTCCAGGAATGAATTTGGAAGTATTGCTTCCCTTTCAATTTTATTGAAAAATTAAAAAGTAGTGGCAATAAATCTTCTCTAAATGTCTTATAGAATTCAGCTGTGAAGCCATCAGGCCCTGGGCTTTTCTTTGTTGGTAAATTTTTAATTACGTTTTAAATTTCACTGATTGTAATTGTGGTGTTTAGAATTTTTATATTTTCTTCGTTCAATTTTGGTAATTCATATATATCTAGAAATCTGTCCTTTTCATCTGTCTTTTCCATTTTATTAGACTACAGGTTCTATAAGGATGATTCTCTGCATTTCTACTGAATCTGTTGTGACTTCACCTTTTCCGTACCTAATTGCATGGATTTGAGCCTTTTCTTTCCTTTTTTTTTTGAGAAAGTTGGCTAATGGTTTACTGATTCTATTTATTCCTTCAAAAAAACCAACTCTTCAATTGGTTGATTTTTTGTATTGTTCTCTTAGTCTCTGTTGCATTGATTTCTGCTCTGATGTTTATTATTTCCTCCATTGTACAAGCTTTGGGTTTGTCTTGCTCTTCTTCTAGGAGTTTAAGATTCAGCATTAGGTTATTTATTTGAGCTTGGTCTGTTTTCCTTCTGTGGCCATTCACAGCTATGAATTTCCCTCTTAGAACTGCTTTCATTGTGCCCATAGATTCCTGTATGTTGTATTGGCATTATCATTTATTTGTAAAAACTGTCTAATTTCTCCTTTAATTTCCTCTATGTCCCATTGGTTGTTCAGGAGAGAGTAATTCAATTTCCATGTGTTTGTGAAGTTCTTGAGGTTTCTTATGCTATTGATCTCCAGTTTAGTTGCACTATGGTCTGATAATATATACAGGATAACTTCAATTCCTTTGCATTTATTTAAACATGTTCTATGAGCTAGTATGTGGTCTATTTTTGAGAATGACCCATGTGCAGCTGAAAAGAATGTATATTCTGATTTTGTGGGGGGGAACACTATGTAGAGGTCTCAAGTCCATTTGTTCAAAAGCTTGGTTCATTTCTAATATTTTATTGTTGATTTTTTGTCTAGATGATCTGTCTATTTCTGACAATGCGGTATTGAGGTCACCCACTGCCATTGCATTAGTGCTTATTTGGTTTTTCATGTCCCCTACTAGTTGTTTTGTATAGTTGTATAGTTTGGGGCATTAGTATTTGGTGTTTTGTATAGTTGGGGGCTTTAGTATTTGGTGCATATATATTTATGATTGTCATCTCTTCCTCTTGGATTGTTCCCTTTACAAGTATGTATGGTCCTTCTTTGTCCCTCTTAATTAGTTTTGGTTTGAAATTTACTTTGTCTACAAATAAGATAGCTAACCCTGCTTTTTTCTGGGTTTCTGTTGCATGAAGAGCTATTTTCCATCCTTTCCCTTTCAGTCTATGAGTTTCTTTTTGAACTAGGTGCATTTCTTGTATATAGCATATTGTTGGGTTTTGCTTCTTAATCCATTCTGCCAGTCTTTTTTTTTTTTTTTTTTTTGATTGGTAAATTGAGCCCATTAACCCTGATGGTTATAACTGGTATGTATTGACTTGTTATTGTTATGTTATTTTCCTGTTGTTGGTTCTTTTTTATTTTTTTCCCCTTCTCTTTTAATTTCTTGCCTTGCTTGATGAATTTGCTCTGTTGGGCCTCATGGAGCTGTGACCTTCATTGTCTTTTTCTAGGATATTGTTTAGAATTGTTTGGAGGCTGGTTTGGTATTCATGAAGTTTCTCAGGTGTTCTTTGGCATGGAAGTATCTTATTTCTCTATTAATTTTGAAAGATAGTTTTGGAGGATGCATCAGTGTAGGTTGGAAGTTGTTTTCTTGTAGGGCTTGAAATATCGCACTTGAGGCTTTCCTTCACTGGGGGGTTTGTGTTGAAAAGTCTGCTGTGATTCTGATGGGATTTGTTTTGCATGTGATTTGTTTCTTTTCTATAACTGCTTATAGTATTTTGTTTTTCTGTTGGGTTTCCGGGATCTTGATTATTATGTGTCTGGGTATAGATTTTTTTTATCATGGCTAGTTGGAGTCCTCTATGCCTCACTTATCTGTATGTCAAATTCTTTTGCTCTGTTTGGGAAGTTTTCTCTCTTTAATTCTGTGAACAGTATTTTTTATGTCATTTGTACTTTCTCCTGCTTTTTCACAGACTCCTATCAGTCTTATATTCTTCTTCTTTGCATCATCTATGAGCTGTTGAATTGATTTCTCATGGTTCCTTACTATTTTAAAGAGATCTCTCTTTTCATGATCACTGACTGCCATCTTGTCTTCTATGATATTCTGTCTTCAGATTGTCTCAGTCTGCTGAGTATGTTTTCAATAGGGTTTTTAATCTCCCAGATATCTTTTGGATCTGTTTCATGGGTTGCATTTCTTTACTAGGCTGGGCATTCCTGGTTTCCATCATGGTCCTGAGCTCATCTATATTTGTATCTGTTTCTGTTCTAGAGTCTCTAATCATGTCTTTCATTCTGCTCACCATTTCTGTACTTATCTGGGAAATTATTTTTGTTTTGAATTTTTCTAGAGCCTCATTCATCTGTTTTGTTACTTTCTGTGCTATCAGTTCAGGGTGTCCAGGTGGTTGATTATCAGACTTTTCCACCTTGTTTCCCCCAGAATTTGCCTTTGGTGGGTCTGGGTTTGTGCCTTGCTTAAATGTCTTCCTTCTCATTTTTTGTTTTTGGTACTCTCCTTGGTTTAATTCCTGGGTTGATACTTCAATATTGCTTATTGTAAGTATCTTTGTTGCTTGTATCTAGAACCCTTACAGAATGATTGCTTCTCAGAGTTGTCTTCCAGATATAGCTGGTGTTTAGGTTTTGAGTCTCTAATGACTCTGAGGCTATCTCATTTTCATTATACCAGGAAGGAGAACTGATTTGGTCAATCACAACACCTTAGCCTAAGTGATACCATTAGCAACACAATAGCATCAAGCACAGCTTAGAAAATGACAATTTGTGATAGTTATTAATCTATCACCTTTAACTGTGTGAATTAAATCAAAATTGAGGACCAGCCCAACCTGTGTTTGTACTGAATAAACTCTTCAATATGGCAACTTTACCCTTCAGGATGAGGATTTAGAAGGAGTTGGGAAAGGAGGAATAAATAGTTAGAAGGATAGGGAAAGGTTAGCAGTGAGTCCGGAAGACACAGGAAGATCACACAAACTCTAGGAAACTGTTGAAGACAAGAGGAAATGAGAGTGAAAGAACAAATATTAGAACAGAACAACCTAACAGCAATAGGGAGGCTAGAAACTATTTACTTTCCTTTAAAACTAGTGACAATTGAAGGAAAAAAGAGAAGAAAGAAAAAGAAACTGGAACAAAAAGAGAGATGAAAAACAATGTGGGATGAGAGAATGAGAGTGTGAGAGAGAGAGAAAAAAGAAAAAAAGAAGAAAAATTTGAAAAGAGTAGAAAAAAATTAAAAATTAAAAATAAGAGAGAGAAAAAATAATTTTGAAAATAACAAATAAAAAATAAAAGTGAGGGCCTCCTTCAGGGTATGTCTCTGCTGTCACAATAGACAACATGGACAGCAGTGTGCAGATATAAATCAATGAGTCTCAGCAAGCCAGTTGCAGACCTGTGAGATTCAGGAAGATTTCTGGCTGCAAGTCCCAAACTGAGCTCCCTGCCCTCCTGCAGGGTTGAACTCTGCAAGGTTCTACTGCAGGTTCCAGCTGCCCTTCCCCTGAAGATAGTCCAGGTTCTGATGGGAGGTGATGATCCTTCCAACTTACCAAGTAAGGTTTTCTGGTGTGCCTTTATTAAAGAGATTCTATTCACTTTTCCAGTGGGCTTCAATTTTCATCAAGGAGCCTGAGAGAGGCCCTCTTTCTGTTGTTCGCTTCTGCTCTATCTTCTGGAGCTCAGGACAATGGCTTTTATGACCCCCTGTGCCTCTATAGTATGGAACCAGGTACAGGCGCAGCTAGAAGGCAAGGTTTGGGCGGGACAGAGCCCAGCTCCATGTGGTTGAGATCCTCACCTTCTGTTCACTGGTCTCCTGTAGGCGGGGCCTAGCATATCTTTTTTAGCAAAACATTTAGTAGTATATTTTAGATATATGTAATGATAGCATTCATCATAGGAAATTTGTACCTGTACATGATCTATGTTGCTTCTTCTTCTTCTTTTTTTTTTTGGTACCGGGGATCAGACTCTGGACCTTGAGCTTGTGAGGCAGGCACCAGAACCAGTGAGCTAAATCCCTGGCCCTATGTTGCTTTTTCTTATTTTCCGCAAAGTGTAACTTGTAATTTAGGAAGTTCTGAAGCCAAAGCACACACATTTGGTATAACTGGGTATAAGCATTGGCTTTGTTTTATTTATTTTACTGAAAGGCCTTATGCTTAAACAGCATATAATATCATACATACTCTTGTGTGCATATACCATAAGCATTTCTGAATACATGTGGAAATTATTCAGACAAAGCAGCAATGGATAAAAGTTATAAAGTTGAATTTCAGTTTAAAACAAAGAAGAAAGTGCTAACAGGATTACTTAAGATGGTAAAGTGGCCACAACAATTACTGAAGTCACTGTCACTGGAAGCAAGTGTTCCCTTGAGAAAGATTTTGAGTCAAGCACAAAATGAAGAAGTTAAATCAGATAATTTCTTGATTCCTCCCATCCATGAAAATCTGTAATGTTCCTAGTTTTTCACTTATCACTCTAATCTTTTGCTTACAAAATCATACATGTGTCTGTCTTTTCTCTTTAATGTATAATTAAACCCTGAAAAATTTCTTCCCAACAAATAAAAAGTGAATGCCTTAGAAAGTAATTGAAATAAACTAGAAAAAGCAAGTGATGAACTAAAGAAGAATAAGTACAGAGTGAATAAAACATTTATTGACCTGTTTTAAGGTTGTTTTCAATTAGAAAGAATCACGAGAGACTTTTTGGAAGAGAAAGGGTTGTCAAAGCATCTTATTAGAAAAGGATCCAGTGAACTGGAAGGCCAAAAGAATGTGATTATACATCAATTAAAACCATGAAACAAAGTTTTTCTAATGTCCAGAGATGCATAGCCAAGCTGAATGTCATAAACTTATATGGTTGCCTGCCAAATGTTTGTCTCTTACGATTCTTAAGCTTAATACTTGTTCATAAAGATCCACTGAATAATAAAATCCACTTATCAGCTTGTAAATATAGCCTAAATAGTTTGTAAGAGCTCTTTATTCCTTATAATATACTTATTTATAATAAATATGCTTTGTTTTATTAGTTTATTTTCCCAAAGACCTTAGGGCACTGCTTACAAAGATTGTTAGAGAAATATTCTTTTGTATCTCAGAATTCAAAATGAGACAGTTTCCAGACACCAGGGTAGGAAGGCTGGAGACAAGAAGGAAAAAAAATACAATGGTGTGTAACTGCAAATATCAGTAAGGATAAAATGAGCAAAAACATTTTCTATCAAGTATTCAAGCAGGAGCAAACTCCTGAGAGAAAGATGACTAGAACAAGTACAGGCAAATATAACCTATCGATCCAATTCACTACCATAGTCTGTGATATATCAATGGTTTTACATTTTTAATGGTTGAATAAATAAAAAGATTAATATTTTATGCCACACGAATATTATGTGATATTCAGTTTTTGATGCCCATAAGCTATATATTATTGGGACATAGAAATGTTTATTTGTTAAGACATATTCTAAAGCTACTTTCCAAATATAAGACCAGAAGTACGCATTTGCAACAAAAATTGTTTGGCTTGCAAAGCCCTTAAGTTTTATCTGGCCCTTCATGGAAAAGCCTATCAACTCCTTAACCAGAGAATAAGTTAGAGAGGTTAAAATTCATTTTAATATATTGTCTTCATTTTACATGCCTAACATTTGTCTACTTCTTATTTAAATTTTCATCTTGTCTTCCAAACCTGACCTACTGAATAAGAATTCAGAAGCAAATTTCTGGTAATTCCCGGTTTTTGTAAGTATTTATATGTGGGTCCCGGTAATTCCTGGTTTTTGTAAGTATCTAGGTGTGGGTCTTCCTCAGGCAAGTTTGGCAGTCCTTGGTGCTAGCCTTAATCACAAGTTTTATAATCAGCTGGAATTGGAGTCTGAGCTCCAGTATTATACCTACTTTTGGAGGAAATGTGGGCTCTTTTGACAACATTAAATACCTGATGCCATGAGCCTCAATTCTCTTTTTGGAAACACGGTCTTGCTCTATAATTGAAGCTGTAGCTCAGCCTTGCCTCAAATTCAAGATCCTCTTGACCCCGCCTCCTGAGTGTTGGGATTACAGGCATGTACAACCACATTTGGATTTTTAATTTTATTATTTGTATGAGAATAGAAATAATGCTAAACAAACCTCATCATGATGATTTAGTTAGGTAATATATTTAGATTAGATATAGTATTAACTCAGTGCCTAGCACACAGCCAGTGCTTAAAAATAGGTATTGCTGTGAGTATAAATATAAAAGCTTTATTCGAAATGGAGATCAAATGAGGCATCACAGTACAGAAAAAGTAATTACTTAGAGTCAGAAGAATATGAGGTTCAAGTCTATAATTTATAATTGTGCGACATTTAATAATTTAGCCATATTGGGATAATGGGATTCAATTACTTCATCTATGTGTTAGTCAATTTTTCGTTACTATGACAAAATACCTGAGCTAATCAACTTAAAAGGAGCAAATGTTTATTGTGGCTCTCAATTTCAGAAGATTCAGCCCATCATCACTTGGCCTTACAGTACCAACATACATTATGGCAGGAAAATGTAGCAGAAAAGGCCTCTTCACTCCATGGAAGCTATGAAGCAAAGAGACAGGAAGGAGCCAGGGTCTCAATGTCCCTTTTAAGGGTATAGCCCCAAAGAACTAACTTGCCTCCACTAGGCCCTGTAACATATAGGTTTCATCATCTTCCTCTAGTGCCACAGGCTGGAAACCCAGCCTTTAACCTATGGGCTTTTAGCAGATTCTTATCTGAATCATAGCAATATGTAAAAACGAAGTGAAAATAATAATGTATTTCACTGTTGCTTCTAAAACTTTGAATATTACAAAAACTCCCACATTCATATTCGTTATTCCTTTCCAGTGTATAATGCAGAGCCTGGCATGATCTGATTAACACATGTTTGTTTTATCTAAGTAAACCTAATGACTAATGCCTGATACGGAGAAATACTTTCTAAATCAATCAATTTTTTTCCTTCAAAACAACCTTTGTTCAAATTAATGAATTTTTTA